>NW_027498897.1:0-127044 GCF_021521415.1 Bidens hawaiensis
ATTTTCATGTTAGTTTTGCAATGAAGTATAATAAAAGCTAAGGTCAATCGCTTTAGATTGCTTGCTTGCTTTTGAGGCAACCTATTTTAACACATGATTAGTTATGTATTCCATTATCTAGAGTTGAAACAAAAAACAAAGTGAAACTATTAATTTTAATATGAAGGATAAAGTTACAAATAACATTACAAATATTGTATACAAAGAAATATTTAGAGATTTACGACTCTTCAACTTTTTATTTTCATATTATGTATTGTATAATTTATTCGATCATATATTATATCTTTATATATATTGAACATACTTTTTATATTTCAAGTTGTGTTATTATTTAATAATTTTATTTATTCTAACCCGTGTTTTACACGGGTACCTAATCTAGTATTAAATAAATAGGCGTCATGTGTCTGACAGGGTTCCCTTAACAAATTTACTGACTTGATTCCGTCAAAATAATATAATAAAATTTACAGCGACAGACGTGAAGAATATCGAGTTAAATGCTCGTGACGGGGATACAGTTTCTTTGGCCAAGTGGCGAATACTTAATCGGCTACATGACAGAAACGAAACTATGTACTATAAAGTGAGTGACTCGTAAAAAGTTATTTAAGGGAATATTAGACACACACAAGGTTCTTTTCGGGCCTGTGACCGTTAACATTATATCTACGTTACGACAGATTCTTATAAACAACATAAAGGAATACGCCCCGGTAGTGTACACTCCAACAGTAGGACTTGTTTGCCAGAAATACAGCGGATTGTTTAGAAGACCACGAGGGATGTATTTTAGCGCTGCTGATCGTGGCGAAATGATGGCCATGGTTTACAACTGGCCTTCTGAACAAGTATGCAAATTTTAAATACCTACTTTTTTATTATTATTATTTTTTTGTATAAATTTTTATTAAACTGAAAAGTAGTGATTATATCGAAACAGAAGGCAAGCGGGCAACAAGTTGCGCCGCTCCCTTTAAAATATTTTTATTTTGTAATAATAATATTTTATACTTTGACAGGTTGATATGATAGTTGTCACTGATGGAAGCCGAATAATGGGCCTTGGCGATCTAGGAGTTCAAGGGATCGGTATTGCAATAGGAAAAGTGGATCTATATGTTGCTGCAGCTGGAATAAATCCGCAGCGAGTAACATTTATCACATTATCCATTCCAAGATTTTGTGTGATCGTCTGTCACCGACTTTGTTTCTTTTAATAGGTGCTTCCTGTCATGATTGATGTCGGGACCAATAACGAGACGCTTCTTAAAGACCCCTTGTGTAAGGTTCTTATATTATTCTAGAATTTATATAGCATTTATAACTTATGAATATTTTTTTGTAGATTTGGGATTGCAAGAACACCGGCTTGAAGGTGACGAGTATGTATCCATTATTGATGAATTTATGGAGGCTGTGTTCAATCGTTGGCCCCACGTGATCGTGCAGGTATTAATGCCTGCAGTTAGGTTCAAAGGTTCTAGATGTGATGGTCTGATAAGTTGATAACATTTAGTTGTTTTCACATTCATTGGTTTAGTAATGAATGTTCCATGAAGATGCTTATCGCGTGCGATTTTATTATTTTAGTTTGAAAACTTTCAAGGCAAGTGGGCCTCGAAGTTACTGCATCGGTATAGGAATACTTACCGAATGTTCAATGACAACGTCCAGGTGAACACCTAGCACTTTTTAGGGAGAGTTTCCAACAAAAATCACCTTTAACTTGAAAACTCGTGAAAATATGTAGATTTTGCGGAAGTGCACATATGCATCTCATACAGGGTAAATATATGTAGATTACGAGCTACATATATGTACTTTCACAAGCTACACATTTTTTTAATTTCCTTTTTATTTTGGTAAAGTTTAGTAACATATAAAAACACAATGATAAATTTGAAATTAAAAAAAATAATGTCTAAAAGCAGGGCTGGCAATTGGCCATTGGGTACCTGCTTGATACGATAAGACCTATTTAGCAAAAAAAAAAAATACACTATACAATTTTTTATACTTTTTTAAACATATTTAAAATTAGGAGGCTAGAGTTTACCATTTCTCCTTCTTGATACATGTTGTTACATGAGACATATAACTGTCACGCTCAAACCACCAAAGCGAAGTGTTAAACGAGTCGTTTTCATGTTTGACACTAAAAGTGGTTTTCACAAGTTTTCAAGTATTATTAGTAATGCTATTATTATTTGTTAATCTAGTTTCATTATTTATTAATGTTTAGGGAACAGCAGGAATAGCAGTTGCTGGTCTTCTGGGAGCTGTACGAGCACAAGATAAGACGTTGATCGATTTCCCTAAGCAAAATATTGTCGTTGCGGGTGCCGGAAGGTATGATATTTGATGTATATATTTGAATCATTGAATTCCCATAATTATTCTTTTTGTTGCTTTTGTTTTTATTTTGTTATTTCTTATTTAGCCATAATATTCTGCAAGTGCAGTGAAGGACTTGGGCTGCTGAAGGCAGCCAGACGAACAATGGCACGAATATCGGGAAATAATAAACATGCTTTCGAGAGTGCAAGGAGTCAGTTCTGGGTAGTTGATGTCAATGTATGTATGCCATTTAATCATTCATTGATCCATCAAGCATCATACATATTACATGTGGCAATTTTGATCCATTTACATCAAAACATATCAACTTGGGGTGTGTTTTATCTTTTATCGGGTCAAACTGGTTGACATTATTTGAGAGTAAAGTAGCAAACTGCGGTTTTCATCTTTGCGGTTTGTCCAAATCGGCGGTTTTAGTCAAATAGTTTCAAATTTGCGATTTTCGTCTCTGTGGCTTCATTTCACTCACAATTAAACCTGAATTCATCAACCCGTTAAGTCTGGTTGTTAAACCCATCAACATGCCCCTCACGTGAGGGGCAGCTTTATCCTTTTTCTCCCCAAATAACCCCAGTCTTAATTCGCAAGCCCCCTCACCTGAGGGGCTTGGGTGTATTTGGGGGGAATTTGGAAAAAAGGACAAAACCCCCCCTCACATGCGCTGATGAGTTTAACGACCAGACTTAATGGGATTAGTGAATTCGGGTTTAATTGCAAGTTAAATAAAACCACAAAAACGAAAATCACAAATTTATAACTATTGGACTAAAACCGCATATTTGTACAAACCATAGATACGTCACTCTTTATTTGAAAAGTCGTTAATGCTGTTTCATTAAGAAAAAGTTGATATTTTACTATAATCATATTTAACACATTAATTATTTAAAAAACATAAAAGTGCTCACGGATCATACAGGGCCTGATCACAGAAGAGCGTAATAATATCGACGACGATATCAAGTCATTTGCAAAGAAGAGCAAAGAGATTAAGCGGCGAGGACTCAGTGAAGGAGCAAGTTTATTAGAAGTGGTGCGTATCACATATAATATATATGCATACGCACACGCACTTGTTTTTATTCCACTATATGTGCACAATTTATTGATAAGATATTGGATATTTTGTGGTACTCAGGTGCAGGAAGTGAAGCCTGATGTACTCGTCGGGTTGTCTGCAGTCGGTGGCTTGTTTACTAATGAGGTATAATCTTATATCTACTTTTCGGTTTTTTGTTTCGTTTTGGTCGGTTTGTTCAGTTTTGTTTCAGTTGGGTTCCAGTTTTTTAGTTTCGTCTTGATTAATTTTTCAGGTTCTGATCAATTCGGTTCAGCTTTGGTTTTTTGTTTCGTTTTCGTCGACTTTTCGGCTTCAATTCGTTTCTCGGGTTTTTTTTTTTATTTTTTATTTTTGTAACGAGGACAACAAAGGAAAGGTTTTAGTTTTTTACTTTTTTTGTTTTTGATTTATATTTTGAGTTATGATTTTTTTATTAATTTTTTTGTTTTTTTTCTTTGGAGGGGTTTTTGATCTTAATAAAAAACCCTCAAAAAAATTCAATAAAAAAAACCATAAATCAAAATATAAATCAAAAATGAAAAAAAAAACAAAAACGTTTCCTCCGTTGTCCTCATTAAAAAAAAAACACCCGACCTGAAACCTGTTTTGACCCATTCCGACCCGGCCCATTCTGACCCAACCTGTTGACCCTAACCCGTTCCAACCCGAGCCAAAACAACCGTTTTTTTAATTGACCAAATCCAGCCCTAACCCGTTTCGACTCTAACCCGTTCCAACCCATGACCCGTTTCGACTCAACCCATTTGCCACCCTTAGTATTTAATAACTAAAAGTCTAAAACACGTTATGAGGTATAACTGTATAAGTACAACATTCCATTTATAATTTCATTTATTTATTTTTGCGTAGGTATTGGACGCGTTGAAAGGTTCGACTTCAAGCAGACCGGCAATATTTGCACTGTCAAATCCCACAACAAAAGGTATGTTTAAAAGTTAAAACCATTAATCAACATGACCTGTATTATGAGCTTTTAATGTTTCAAAATTTTGTTACATGACAGTTGAATGCAGCCCTGAAGACGCATTTTCTATTGTGGGTAAACACATTATATATGCAAGTGGAAGCCCGTTTAAGGATGTGGATCTTGGTCTGTTTTCTAACCTTTTTCTGATTTAAATTTCATCATTTTAATTTCTGCATGTTGTAACACGAAAACTTGATTGCAGGAAACGGAGAGATTGGATACTGCAACCAGGGAAACAATATGTATCTCTTTCCCGGGTCAGTTCATGATATCTCCAGTCACTATTTATAAAAGTGCTTTTTTTTATTGCTTTAACTACTATTTATCTGACTAAATCTTGAACTGCAGCATTGGTCTTGGTACCCTGCTGTCTGGTGCGAGAATAATCTCAGACGGCATGTTGCAGGCTGCAGCCGAGTGGTAACTTTCTTGTTGGTCTGTTTTGTTAATTATACTTTGTTTTGATGTGCTAATTTGGTAACTATAAGGGGTGGCAAATGTTACCCATTGGGTTGAATGGGATGTAATAAAATGCATATAATGGGTCAGGATGGGTCAAACTAAAAAAAGAAAATGATTGAAATGGGTCAAAACGGGTTGACATTTCTTGAGTTTTTTTTTAATGGAACGAGAAAAACGGAGGAAACTTTTTAGTTTTTTTTAGTTTTTGATTTATATTTCGAGTTATGATTTTTTAATTTTTTTTTTAATATTTTAATGAGGGGTTTCTGAAATCTCAACCCATTTTGACCCATTTCAAAAACCCCTCATTAAAAAATTTTAAAAAAAATAATTAAAAAATCATAACTCGAAATATAAATAAAAAACTAAAAAAGTAAAAAAACTAAAAAGTTTCCTCCGTTTTTCTCGTTTCATTAAAAAAAAAAACTCAAGAAATGTCAACCCGTTTCAGTCCTTTTCTTTTTTTAGTTTGACCCATTCTGACCCATTATATATATTTTATTACAACCTATTCAACCCATGGGTCACATTTGCCACCCCTAGTAATTATGGACGGTCGAACCGGTTAAATTGTCAGTTTATCGAAATGACATTTTTTAATTTTCATAAATTTTTATTGCATTTCACACTCCAAAAATGCTTAATAACACTGTTGTCAAACCTGCAGCCTAGCTGAGTATATGACTGAGGTTCACAAAGGAATTATATACCCTCCGATATCAAGGTACGAAGTTATGAACTCTAAACAAACGGGACCTTATTTTGTATAAAGACAGTTATGATATACATTATACAATATGTCACATTTGCACTTCAGAATACGCGATATAACAAAAGCTGTAGCTGCTGCTGTGATTAAGGAAGCAGTAGAAGAGCACCTAGCAGAAGGATATCGCGAAATGAGCTATCGCGATCTCAAGAGGCTAAATAAGGTATCTTAAATTTTTGTGTGTAATCATTTCAATATTATTATAATAATGATCTAAATTTCTGAAGGCCTGCAATCCTTTTTGACTGTTTAAAATAAGTAATGCATGCTGGCATGGTGCATTGCAGCATTGGTATTTATGTTTAAAAATATTACTATATTATTATTATTATTATTATTAGGTATATTAGTTTTTATTAATCCCAACTATCGTCTTTTGGTCACTACCGGTCCCAACTAACGAACTTGCCACGGTCCCAGCTTTTAACGTATTTGTTCCTAACGGTCTGCAACTAACAGAATCCTAACGTCGTTAGTTTCAAGTCGCCGGAAAAACGTTTTTTACCGGAAAACTCAATTTTTCCCCGAAAACTCAACAGTTTCGTCCCAAACATCTTGGTAACTTTGTACCGGACCTTTAGGAACCTTTTTCTAGTAAAAGCCCCAATTATTGAGGTCGCCGGAAACCCTAGAACCATCGTCGGAATCGGTTGATGGTGCTCAAGTGGTGGTAGTTGGTTGGCGGTGAGTCAATTGGTGGTGGTTGCAGTGTTCAGGTGATGTTTTTCGACAACAAATTTGGCTTTTCCGGCAAAAACGTTTTTCCAACGACCTGAAACTAACGGCATTAGGATTCTGTTAGTCCCGCACCATTAGGAACAAATACGTTAAAAGTTGGGACTGTCTGCAGCCAATTCATTAGTTGGGATCGACAGTAACCAAAAGGCAATAGTTGGGATTAATAAAAACAATATACCTTATTATTATTATTATTAAGTACACAACTAACATAAGTACTTAACTATATATTTGCCATTATATGATGTGATTTAATTTTTCAGGAGGAAATTCTTTTGCATGTTGAGAACAATATGTGGCAGCCTGATTACCCAACATTGATATACAAGAATGATTAAACATTAAACACTACATCAATCCACAACACAATAGAAAACAAACTGGAAATAAAAGCCGGTGAATTTTGTATCATTAGTCTGAAACCGGTTGCAGGATGCATAGAAAACAGCCCGGTTGGTTCCATGACGTTTCTTCGCAACGATAGTCATACTTCCTTGGGTATGATTTACTAGTAATTTACATTTTTCGTGCATATGAAATAATCTGACAAACGGGTTTGGTAACGGGTCAAAATAAATAACGTTTTGTACGGGTCGTATGAGGTTGGATTGATATGAAATACTTTGTCTACAATTAATATTTCTTTAATAAACAAATAGCTTTCATTTTGAGCTATTTATCATTTTATTTGTTAACCCATTAGAGATAAAATATAACCTGAATTGACCTGATGCACAGTCTCATATTATATTATTTCTATTTTAAAAGTTTCATAATTTATGATATCGGTCTTTTTTAACGCAGCAATGGATGAGCATTCGAACACAATCTTCAAGGCGCTAGAGAGTAAAGACATTCCTTTGATTGTATTTTAAGATGCATTTTTAATGTAAAACTTCTATCTAAATGAAAGTTATGCCTTTTACAAGGTTCAATTTATGTTTGAAATGATATAATGGTTAACCATGGCTTCTACTTTGAAAAAAAATTATTTCTTATATCTTTATTAAGTGTAATTATTTTGATTTTAAAAATGCTCACTTGTTTAGTACGTTATTATTGTCATACATGTATACGAGTTGTAAAAGACGTTACCTGTTCTTTTTTACTCTTCAAGGATCGGGTTTTTGTTACTAAGCTTTTAATATCATGAATTTGGTCTAGATATGATAATTACTAACATTACCGGAAATGACACGAAAATACTTAGGTTTTGGTTTATCGTTTATAACTAACTAATTAAAGAAAAATACAAGCAACATTATATATGTTTGAACTTTGTGTTGCATACCTATACATTTAATAATTTATTATTATTTTTTTATGTATAATACGTTATAACTTTTTTTTAGAACGACGTCTTTCTTTTTGTGTTTAGGTTGTTGCATTCTCTAATTTGAAAAGCTCCGTTGCCCTGCTCTGGCCAGACTATGTTGTCTTAACTGGACCCACACTTCAGAGTTTGGCTTGAGCGTTCTCTTGAGAAACCATAATGCCGGTTGTCACTTGGCAGTGCTGTTCCGCCACAGCATAACTCTCTGACGTAACACATGGTGGGACGGAAACTCAGGTGGGCTAGGGATCTGAATTGATATCCTCTCAAGGTCTAGCTAAAAATTTAATTGTCAATATCCACCCAAAATGACACAAGTGAGAATCGAACTTAAGTATTCGCTGAAGAATCTAAGTCTTCCTGCCACTAGGCCACAAGAAAGATATATTATACCCGATCAAAACTCGAACCCGACCCTCAGCAAAACCGATAAAAACTCAGTAAAATCGGCAAAACCAGGTAAAAAGTTTGACCATATCTAAATCAGTTCCTACCTTATCTGATTCTTGACTTTATTGACCAAACAAAAAACTAGTTCATACCCGATTCTGGTTTCTTAAAAACTCCTTTGCCAACCTCTACATCAATGTTTTCATAACCGGATCAGATAGCGAACCGGACAAGAGGTTCACCGGTTCAACCGGTTGAACAACTTTTCTCCTAAAAACGATTAAGGCTGAAAAATAAATTTTTTTAAAAAAAATATATCTTTTTTCATAATAATCCGGTTCAATCGGTCCGATTTCAGAGTTAGACCGGTGAACCGGTTCAAACCAGCCGGTTTTCTAAAAACCGAACGATCTACATACAACCGAATCCCGGTGAGCTGCCCCGATCCGGTCTCAATTATATTTCTCTACATCTTATTAAGTCCTAAAATGAAATTATATAAAAGGTGGACCCACCCGACCCGAGCCTATGCCAATTCAAATTCAAAAAATATTCCAACCATTCGGAGTCGGTATCCAACCCAACCCAAATAATATAAAATAAAAAGAGTAAAAATTTTATTTCAAAACCCCCAAAAACACACACACTTCCAATTCCAATTCCAATTCCAATTCCAATTCCAGTCATACATACCTTTTGTATTCGATTCCATTCCATCACGACCAATTCTCCTTCAATATCTCTCTCTCTAGATTTCATCAACACAATTAAAATCTTATAGATCTCATCTATCTCTCTCTCCTAGGGTTTCCGATTATGGCGACTATGCAGAGCTTGATCGGTATGGTCAACCGTATACAACGAGCTTGTACTGCTCTCGGTGACTACGGCGGCGGCGACTCTAGCTTCGCTTCGCTTTGGGATGCTCTTCCGTCCGTTGCCGTTGTCGGCGGTCAGGTATATTATTCTCTCTGATCTCGTTTATTCGTAATTATTGTTTAATTTTAGTTATCGATACTGTTATACAGGTGCTTTTGTTTCAGTATGTGAAATTATAGATTGAAATTGTTCGATCCGGTTGATTGAGTTTAATTAGGCTTTAGTTAGGTTTAGCTATCGGTTGTCTAGTTGTTTTTGCTGAGGATAGAGGTTTGATAGCTAAACGTTAGGCTGTGAAGTTAGTAAACGAATGAACGTGAGCAAAGTGTTTTGTTGATTTAGTTGAACGGACGGAGATAGGCATATGTTTTGTTGGTTCATTTATGTTTGTGAACGTGAACGTCAGTTTATGTTTGTTTATTTATTTATGAAGTTAGTAAACGAACGGACGTGAACAGAAGGTTTTGTTTAATTAGAAGGATGGAGATAGACACGTTTTGTCCGTTCGATTATGTTCGTGAACATGAATGTCTGTTTATGTTAGTTTGTTTTTGTTTGTTTTTATTTTAATAAATATATAGGTAGTTATGCTTAAGTAAATATAAACGTAAAAGGGGCTTGTGATGGATTAGACTTGTTTGTTTCATCGTTTGTGTTCACTAATGCTAACTTATGTGTTTGGTTAATTAATAATTATGTTCATTGGTGTTCGTTTGTGTTTGTTCAATTATGCTTGTTTAAGTTTGTTTGTTTATGTTCAATTTTGTTTGTTTACGTTCACGAACTTTTCGTTTAGGTTTTAAACAAAGACATGAACATATCCATTTTCTTAATGAATGAACATGAACAAAACAATTTGTTTTATTATACGCTTGTCTTCGTGCTTGGGTAAAGTTAAATGTTTGTGTTCGTTAGGTTCGTTTACAGGCTTATTGACAACGGAAGATGATAACATGTTATACTGTGACACTTGAGAGACTGTAAATTTAGCAGTATTAATGAAGAAAGCATAAGTGAAAGTGATTTATTTAGGAAAATTGGATATGAAACTTTTGTTCGAGTTTAAGTTGTTTTTATAACCAAGTGTAGCTCATTTATGTAGTTTTATATTATCTAATTGTTTTGTGTTTACTTGTATATTAATCTGCAATTGACCTGATACTAGAGTTCTGGAAAGTCTTCGGTGTTGGAGAGTATTGTGGGGAGAGATTTTCTTCCTAGAGGATCTGGTTAGTTGTTTACTTCACATTTTGTATACGTTTTATTGTTTTAATGGTCTTATTATTAACTTTGTCGTGTTCATTGATGCATTTAATCAGTATTTTGTATCTGTTTTAGGGATTGTTACAAGGCGTCCCTTGGTGTTGCAGTTACACCAGACAGAAGGCAGGCAAGAAGAGTATGCTGAATTTGGTCATTTGCCGCGCAAGCGTTTCACTGATTTTGGTATGTTACTGATATGGATTATTATTTTTTCTAAATATGATTGTGTAAACATGTTCTGTGCATTGTCATTAGCTTGCCATGTTCTTCACTATCACTTTTTTTTAAAGACAGTATTATACTTTAATGTCTTCTGCATGTTTTTTATGTTAGTTTGAGATGCTGATGCGTTATTATTTAACCTTATTGCAGCTTTGGTACGTAAAGAAATTCAAGATGAAACAGACAGAATTACAGGGAAGACAAAGCAAATCTCTCCGATCCCAATTCATCTCAGTATATACTCGCCAGATGGTGCGTTTGTTAAATATACATTATGTGGGCTTGTACTAGTATTTTTCATTTGTTTTAACCTTTTCAAGCGCTTATCCTGAGCCAACCACTGGTTTTGGCATATTTGTTTTTTTAATAATGCTAATGTTTCAACGATCTTTCCCTATTCTTCCAGTTGTTAACCTGACCTTAGTTGATTTACCTGGGTTGACGAAAGTTGCTGTTGGTATGTTCTCTCTATCTTTTTTTGTAATTATTGGATTATATGGTTGCACCGAGCCTCATCTGATATGAAATGCACTTTATTTTCAGAGGGACAGTCTGAAACTATAGTCGAAGATATTGAAAATATGGTTCGGCTTTACGTTGAGAAGGTATGGCTAATTTATGATTTATATGTGACAAGTATTACTGGTTCTTTCTTTTATACATCTATGTGGATGCTTCTTTGAGTACAATGAGTCTAATTTTGCTTTGTGTCAGTTGCATGAAGATATATATACATATATATATATATATATATATAGGGGAGGGATATTTTGAGAACCATGTTGAGTTTTAAGAACTTAAGAACTCAATTCTAGGCCACACATTTAATTAAATGGATTGGAATATGTGGTTGAGATTAAATCTGGCAAAAAAGTCAAAGTAGGAGAGAGAATAAACATGTAAGTGGTTACACTAACTTTTACGTCCGTTAAACATGTGTAAAAAGTCGACTCGGTGCGTAAAAAATTCTGTAATTTTTTTACGAGTATGTAACTTACATATATTACGCATGTGTAAAAAAAATTCGAAAAAAAAATCGTTACACTGAGTTCTTTCAAGTTCTTAAAACTCAAAGTGGTTCTTAATTGACATCTCCCCTATATATATATATATATATATCCTATATATATATATATAGTTAACTAATTATATGTAATCAATGTGGTGTTGTAGTTGTAGTTGATGATATCATTGTAATCAATTCAGTGCTCATGAAGCAATTATCTTTTCAAAGGAATATGTGTCATCTGGTGTGCAGAATGACCAATATTCAGTTATATAGATTAAAGCTTGTGCAAGATATGTACATTAGGTGGATGATTAGTGATACTCTCATATGTCTTCCTTTATTTCTTTTTCTTTTTTTAGGGTTTTGTGAAGTTTGAATAAACTTGTCTGGTATATCAAGTAACTAGATATTTGCTAATATAGTAATATGAACAATCATGGATAATGATTAATATATAAATAACTGCCGTTTTGTTTCAATTGATTTTTTGACTGATATTTGATGTTGTACAAATGTTGAAATTGACCCTTAAAGAGTTAGTGATGTAAACTATGGACTGAAATCAGAGTTATTAATTTTATTCAGTGGTTACTAATAGGCATATGCGTAAATTAACATAAGAAGTTAAAAAAACTTGCGAAAAAGGAAGTGGCATTATTTTTGGAATGGAAGAAGTAATCAATTGTTTTTTACAGCCAAACTCTATCATACTAGCAATATCTCCTGCTAATCAAGATATTGCGACATCTGACGCAATTAAACTTGCCAAGGAAGTGGACCCTTCAGGTATTTTTTTAATTCACTGCTGGTAGAAAAGTCTGTTTTTCATAATTTTCTTTTCATTTTGTGTGTTTCTTAACTTGATTAGGTGAACGGACCTTTGGTGTGCTGACAAAGCTTGATCTGATGGACAAAGGAACTAATGCTTTGGATGTGAGTTATTATCACTCTGAATTATATTTTTAACTTTTTGAGTTTATTGTCGAATTAAAAGTTTGTTTCACTTAATGTGGTTCTGATGTTGATATTCTTTTTATATAAGGTTCTTGAAGGCAGAGCTTATCGTCTACAACATCCTTGGGTTGGGATTGTGAACAGATCCCAAGCTGATATCAACAAAAATACTGATATGATGTACGCAAGGCGAAGGGAGCGTGAATACTTTGCTACAAGTCCTGACTATGGTCATTTGGCCCATAAAATGGGTTCAGAGTATTTGGCAAAACTTCTATCTCAGGTATACTTCACTGATATTCAGTCTATGATCTTTTTCACTAGATGGTGAAATTGTAATATTTGTAACTAGAGATCATAATCCTTTCTTTTTTGTAGCATTTGGAAAAAGTAATCAAATCAAAAATACCAAGTATTACTTCCATGATCAACAAAGGTATTGAGGAGATGGAAGCTGAGTTGGACCGTCTTGGTAGGCCAATTGCAGTAGATGCAGGGGTTAGTAGCTTTTTAACATGCGATTGATTAACATTATAGTAGCGTAATATACTTTTTTTTAAATTCTTTTTAACTGCTTTATTTCAGGCACAATTGTACACCATCTTGGAACTTTGTCGTGCTTTTGACAAAATATTCAAGGAGCATCTAGATGGAGGGTAGGCATAGTTATTAACTTCAAGTTTGGCCAAATATTGGTCAATATGGGTTATTTTTATGCATAATATATGTAAGTTTGCATTTGATTGAATTAGTGTTGAGTGTTATCTCAGGCGGCCTGGAGGTGACAAAATTTATGGAGTGTTTGACAACCAGCTTCCTGCTGCTGTGAGGAAACTTCCATTTGATAGACACCTTTCTCTACAAAATGTTAGGAGAATTGTTTCAGAGGCAGATGGTTACCAGCCTCACTTAATTGCTCCTGAGCAAGGTTACCGACGCCTTATCGAGGGCTCATTGAATTATTTCAGAGGACCTGCTGAAGCTTCCGTTGATGCAGTAACTAACTTTTTTTAACCTCAGATTTTATATATTTTAATGTTAACGTTGAACTACACTACTTATTCTGGAACATTCTGTAGGTACATTTTGTCCTGAAAGAACTTGTTAGGAAGTCAATTGGAGAAACTGAGGTCAGACATAACAAGCTTATTATTTATTGTTGTTGGTTATTATTGGTTTTGGTAAAACACTAGTTGCATTCTTCTTAAGAGGTGGCGAAATGGACATGTTAATATTTATGTTTTTAATGAATAAATACTTTGCCGAATATGATTGCAATTTATGTAAAATATTTCAATAATAATCTAATTTTTGTTATAACAATGATTTAGGAGGCATTATGCTGTAAACGAAGCGAACAAACACAAACAGAGCATAACTTTTAACCGAACACACGATTGAACAAGCAATTGTCACATTCTTGTTTGTGTTTGTTCACTAACAAAATGAGTGTGTTTGTTTACGTTCTTTCGTTAATGGCATATTGAATGAACATAACTAAATATAGATGAAAGGACATAACATGAACACCAATTACTGAACGTCTGTTCGTTTGCAGGACAACTCTAAGAATACTCTGGGCAACTTTTGAGTCGCTTTTTAGCTAATGTTTTCACTTTAAAATGAATTGTAAATTGCCACTTTTTAAGTCTTGTTTAAAAGGTGACAATCTTTTAATTCTTTGGTCGTAACAGGAGTTGAGGCGGTTTCTGCAATCTGCTCTTGCTGCAGCTGCTGGTGAATCACTGGAAAAATTTCGTGACGAAAGTAAGAAGACGGTTGTTCGTTTGGTGGAAATGGAATCTTCATACTTAACTGTCGACTTCTTCCGCAAACTACCTCAAGAAATTGGGCAAGTAGGACCTGCTGGCGCTCCCCCACCGGGTCCGGGAGATCGGCGGGCCTCATCTGCAGACCGTAAAAACCCACCTCCACCACCTCCAGAGCGTGGAATTCCCGCTGCAGATCGTGCAAATGCAGTTGACCCGTTAGGGGACCGTTATGCAGATAATCATTTCAGGAGGATAGGTTCAAATGTGTCTTCTTATATTGGTATGGTGTCAGATACACTCAGGAGCACGATTCCGAAGGCGGTTGTTTATTGCCAAGTTAAAGAAGCCAAGCAGAATTTACTCAATTACTTCTACACCCAAATTGGGAAAAAGGAGGTATTATTGTTTTACATCTATAACTTTTAATAATCCTAGTGAGCACTTGTGTAAATGCGTTTGATTTGAAACTCGGGTTATATATATATATATGTTGTTACAGACTAGGCCTCGTTATTAACTTTTACTTTTTAATTATTGGAGTTCATAAATAATTATATGAATGGTAATAATCTATTTAAGAAAGCAAATTAGGAGGTTTTATTCATTCGACCCGTTAGTTATAATGGGCCAAAAAGGTCGATCTGTATCACACACGATTGTTTTTTTGTTTTTGTTTTTTTTAAATTCATCTTTGTTTATGAAGCTTAACTATGCAAAATGTTTTTTTTTTCAGGGTAAACAGCTTGCAGAATTACTAGACGAAGACCCAACTTTAATGTCAAAGAGACAAGATATTGCAAAAAGGCTCGAATTATACAAGGTGTCGAGGGACGAGATTGAAGCGGTATCATGGGTACGCTGATTATGATGTTAGGGGGAGGGGTAAAAACCGGTTCTTAATTTTTGTTGGTCATTGTTTCACACTTATTATTCTTGCGTTGGGTTTGGGTATGCGACGGTTGATTCTGTATTTCGTTTAGACTTAAGAGTATGTGTAGTAGATCTATAGAAACGTTATCATTTCCTGATCCATTGGTTGAATGTGTCAGGGGAGTTATACGAAATTGGTTTGTTGGAGTTCGCGGTGTAGCGACGTTAAAAACCTTTAGTTTAGTTTCTACCTGTTTTGTTGTTGACTGTTTTGGAGTTTTATGAACTCCATGAATAGCTCAGAGGTAGTGATGGACACCTTTGATCTCAACGTCTCTTAGCCATTAATGATAATAGGAACGAAAGGCGGGTCGGTGCAAGAGGGAAATGTTTAGGTCCGTTTGACCCATTTGGATCCTTTCTGATATTAAAAGGTCCACAACAAAGTTATCAGTGCTTTGGTTTTACCAGCCATGCAAGGGTAATATGGTCAATTGGGTGTAATCATTAATTAAACTTAGCAAATCGCAAGCATGTTGAGGTCCATGACTCTGCTCCACGATATACTTTTTACCAACCATGCAAGGGCAATATGGTCAACTTAGCAGCATGTGATGTGTCACTTCCAAAACTAACCTGGTTAGTTTTGGGTTAAAAGCTGTCATTTTGCCAAGGAGGTAAAATGGAAATTTTGTTTAACTTATATCTTAACATTTCCGGTCATTACCTATCTCTGATCTCCAAAGGCTCCGAACCAAGCCACCACCACCGCTTGTTCATGTTTATTTGTCAAGCTTACACCTTATGTAGCTTGCCAGAAACGCATGGGTCGCCAGAGGCAGCTTTTGATGTCACTGGTTGTCTGAAATGATAAATAATGGTGGTAGTGATACGCAGGGCTGTCTCTGAGAATCCCTTAATGTTTTAGGGTTTGGCACGAGTAGAAAAACAGGCTCTTAAAATCGTGTTCTCAATTATAGGTAATTTGACAATTTTACCAATATTGTTGTCTTTCAAAAGCCCAAAACAATCAAACAATAATAAACATGTTATCAAAATGATTCATATAAAACATAAATGAAATTTTTTTCTATATAAAAAAGGAAACAATAGTTGTGAGAATTGAACTCATGACCTTTGTTTCCATAGTTTAGAACATTTTTCATTCAACCAAATAGTTATTTTGTGCACTTTTGTGTTAAAACAAAATTAAATATAAAATATAAATTGTATTTTTTAATAATTATGGGCCTCTCGCAAAGCGGGCCTGGGTCTGTCGCCTAGAGATGTTCAAAACGGTTTGGGACTAGGAACCGGAACCGGTTCCTAACCGGTTCCTATATTCAAAACCCCCTTTAAAACCGGTTCCAGGCTCGAACCGGTTAGGGAACCGAACCGGTTCTCCAACCCTCGGACCCCTAACCTATGGAACCGGTTCTTACCGGTTCCTAAACCGGTTCCTGTACCGTAACCGGTCAAAATAGCATTTTTTTGACCCCAACGGTCAAAAAAAACGGCCAAAAAAAACGGTTAGGAACCGGTTCCGGTTCGGTTCCGGTTCCTACCCGCCCACACTCAGAAATGCAAGAACCGGTCACGGATCATCGGGTTGAATCAGATAGGGTCCGGTTCCTACAAAAAACGGGTAGGAACCGGTTCGGTTCTGGTTTGGTTCCACCGGTTCGGTTCCAGGAACCGGTTTTTTTTTGATCGTCTCTACCGTCGCCCTCCCCGCCCTCCCCTTGGGCCGGGCCTGGTGATACGTCTCTGGCGACTAAAAAGGTTGCCAATGAATGTTTCAGGTGAGTTGATGGAGTGTAGTAAGTTCACCAAATAAAAGTGAACCGATGGCGGCGGCGGCGATGGCTTGTTTCTGGAGACTGGAGATGTGTAAGGAGTGGAGATGACGGTTAAGGGTGCAAAAAGGGTAGTGTGGTGGTAGAAATGTTCGCTCGAAAACTTGCAACTCGTCAGATGTGGTGTTAAACAAAATTTCCATTTTACCATATCAACTTCACATAATGACACTTTTTACCCCAAAACTAACTAGGTTAGTGCTTAGTTAGTTTAGGAAGTGACATAGGAAAACAAGTTTAAAGTATGGGGTGTAGGTGACCAACTCGTTAGGTGGTCAACTAATTAACTATTGTTACTAAAAAGAAAAAAAGAAGAGTCGCTTTTACATTAATTGACTAGTGCAAAGATGAATGAACATGAATAAGGTAGATACAGAAAGAAAGTTGATGCATATACACTAATTAAAAAGTAAAGTTTAACACGGATGTGACTTGTGAGCAAATTATGTGCATATTGAGAAAGTGCATAAATGCATAAACATAGATGCACACACGTAAATATGGTGGGTTTTCTAGTTATGTAATTTAATTTCTTCTAATTTATAAACCTTATTTATTTTCTTATATTTATATAAGTCTCAAAACATTTTATTTGACCAATTAAGAGATAGTATCTGAATCATTTTTGAAACTTACAAGGCTTTATAAACCATAAATAGATGTTTTTTTAATAAACCAAACACGATTAACCTTGATTGATTCAAATGTGTCATATCCATAGAATCATTAAAGAGAATACCAAACAACCCCTGAAGCAACTAAAAATTAATTAAGATGAGCATGATAAAAGCCTAAGTCTACAAGTTGTACTTGTATTAACAAGCTAAGTTGCGATGAAGAACAACCAAAAGATGGTAAAACATCCGCTGACAACGAGGCACGATTGTTGTATTTAAAAAAGAGCCAAAAAAAAAAAAACCGGTTTCAAGTTTCCAATCATAAAAAAAGTATTAGATTAGTTTGTCAAACTGTAAATCATAAAAGAAATAAATCTCAAACCAACCTAACAAATTGATTTAAAGTTTAATAAGTTCAATCTTGTAACGATTTAAGAGATCTTTTTAAAGAGTCTTATCGTTTTTCGGTGGAGATAGGAAACTCTTCATGGTAGGGTGACAAATTGAGGTTGCATGGGTTTTGGCGATTCCACCATACGAGATGACGGAATTGAGGTGTGACTTCGCAAAGAGATCCTACTTGGCATTTGGCAAGTCTTATTTGGTCAAATACCTAGCGAAAAAACTTCTATCTTCTTTTTATTACTGTATTTCTAAACAAGTTCATGAAAAAAAGTTTCAAAGTTTTTGACGATAAAACTAAATGATTTGCAAGATTAAGATTGCTTCATCAAATAGAGAATCTCATCCAAGTTTACCACATGTCCACTCGGGACTACAAAATTTAAGTTTCTACTCAAATGGCAAATCCACCATCTCGTAAAGACACTGACAGACTCTCTCAAAATGCCACCTCATCATTAGCCAATTCCATCAACGGTGATTTCTGAATCACCATAATCATTTCAGCAACAATGTGCACCCCAAAAAAGGTAAAAACCATATGAGTTTGCAACTTCGCATATTATCATTTTCAGAACTCTTAAATTTATATATGTATAAATATATACTCTCTCCGTCCTTTATTATATCTCATGGGACCCAAAACGTACAAATTAATAAAAATCTTATCATTTTATTTTATAAGCTTTAAAATGACAATAATGTCCTCCAAGTTTAATGACAATAATGAGCTTTAAAATGACAATAATAGTAAGAACAAAACTGGAAATTGAATTTATATGCATAGAAATGACATTTAAATTGGGACAACCAAAAATGGAAAGATGGATATTTAAATGAGACGGAGGGAGTGTGTGTGTGTATATATATATATATAAGTATAGTTTGAAAACCCTCTTAAAACTTAAGAACCATGTTGAGTTTTAAGAACTTAAGAACTCAATTCTAGGCCACACATTTAATTAAATAGATTGGAATATGTGATTGAGATTAAATCTGACACAAAAAGTCAAAGTATGAGAGAGAATAAAGATGTAAGTGGTTACACTAACTTTTACGTCCGTCACACATGTGTAAAAAGTTGACTCGGTGCATAAAAAATTCTGTAATTTTTTACGTGTATGTAACCTACATATATTACGCATGTGTAAAAAAAATTCGAAAAAAAATCGTTACACTGAGTTCTTTCGAGTTCTTAAAACTCAAAGGGGTTCTTAATTGAAATCTCCCATACATATATATATATATATATATATATATACATATACATATATATATATATATATATACATATACATATATATATATATATATATATATATATATATATATGTTTTAGTTCAGGAGAGAAATGAGATTACTGCGAGAAATACGAGAAATGAATATGAGCCACTATTTTATTTTAGGTTTTAAATATTTAAAAATAAATGAAAAAATATAAATGCAACAATAAATGTATTTTCACTCTTCAATTAATATAACCATAATAAATTACTCTTTGATTGATATACATAACTAATTTAACTGTAATAATTAAAAAGATAAAAACACTAATTTAGTTTTATATATAATTTATTTACCCCCTCTTCATTTATCCAACAAAAATACAATTTAGTCATATAATATTATTTTTTTATTAAAAACAATTTATTAGCATATATCAACACGTAATTTTTAGCAATAAATATCAAAACATAATATTTTTTTTCAATTGATATATTTAGAAAAATTATTGTGATAAATAATAATAAAAAATATCATGCAAATGTGTCCATTAAATATAAACAATAAATATACAAACTACACAAAATTATATAACCTCCACTTGTTAATGTATAAATAAATTGTATTTGTTTAGGATAAAATTTTTGAGTGTAGGTTATATGTTTTCGTGTGTAGGTTATACGTTTTCGTTTGCGTGTGTAGTTTATTGATGCTGAATTTTGTGTGTCGGTTATATGTTTTTCCTATGTAGGTTATATGTTTTCTTATTATTATAACAAGTGTAGGTTATATGTTTTTGTGTAGCTTGTGTACTTTTTTGTTGATATTTAATGCAAACACGTGCAAGATAGTTTTTTGTACCATTTATCGCAGTGTAACTACGTGTTGATAGATATAAATATATTGAGTTGGAAGAAATTGGTTTTGAATAGAAAGAAATTTTAATGCATGAATAAATTGTATTTGTGTAGGACAAAAATTTAAGAGAGAAAAAATAAGTTATAAAAATAAATAAATTCTTAATATTTTCCAATTATAATAATTTGATTAGTTATATTAATTGAAGAGAGAACATACATTAATACTTTTTTCATTTATCTTTAAGCATTTAAAATATAAAATAAAACTAGTGGATCATATTCATTTCTTGCGATAATTTCATTTCTCTCATGAACCATCCCCTATGTGTGTGTGTGTGTGTGTGTGTGTGTATAAAGGGTTCTACTAGGGACAACCCGACGCCCCCTATAGGCCCCGTATAGGGGCATTGAGGCTATATGGGCCCTATACGCTCCTTATAGCCCTATACGGATCGCATTAATGGGTTTTTTTAGCAAAATGGGCCGGTGTCCATAGAATTCCCTATATAAAACCTCTTTTCGAAACAAACTTTAGTTACATGGGCTAAAGTGACAACTTACCATAATCCAAGGACTAAAGCATGCATCATAAATTCATAATTATGGTATTGTAATGAACATAACGAAAACCGAAAGAATTCGCGTAGACTCACAGCTTCCACACCGGGGACTGACAACGTTCGGGTTTTACCTACACAGAGTTTAGCAACCGTGCCACCCCATTGATCCACCTCATTTTTTTTGTTTTTCAGCTCCGTACCATAACGAAAGTAGATGAAACCGACGAATTCGTGTCGAGCTATCGCCTCAAAGCCTGAAACTGACACCGCTTGATTTTACCGCCGTCCGGGTAAAATACTAGTTTTATACATAAATTTTTCAATCTTCTTCGATTTTGACTGAACAACGATTAATCGAAGACCATCGATTAATCATCGCATATGTATACGCGATTGTTGACAAGTATGCTTAAAGCATTCCCAGCCCATTCCTGTCATATATCCATATATATAATATATATCATATAATTACGCTAAAAATCACTGTATTTCTCTCTCTCTCTCCTATTCAAATAAATAATATTTTTTATACCTTTATCATTATATTTGATCTCTCTCCTTCATTCACAACAACTTTCAGAAAATATTGAAAAATTATGCAACATGAACAGTGAAAATCCAAATTTACCTTTCCCATATAACATTTTCCCTCTCATGTATTCACAACCTATAGAGTTAATGCGATAAAAAATCGGATAGCGGTTAAGGGCCGCTATTTGAGATATAGCTTATCGTAGTGGATAGCTGTGAGAAAACAGTAATTTTAATATCATGCATCATATATATATATATATATTAATAGTAATATTAAAAGTAAAAAGCACAAAAGTATCAATAACTGAAACATGATTCAATCATAAGCATTGAAATCTTCTCTCGAGTTTACATCAACCAAGGAATCACTATATTACTCATAACCATGATTCAATCAAAACTAGTTATAAACAAATAAAAGATCAAATTTAAAATTTGACCTATTTTGGTTTTTTCTTAATTTAGCCCAAATATACCAATCTTGAAAATCGGTGCTATGACCGTTGTTATGAATAAAAAATCGGTCAAGTAACGGCCAGTAGCGCCGCTAATAGCGGTTCCGCTATTATGAACCGCTATTGGCACAACTATTTTGTAAAAGTCTGCTATCCGCTATCCCACTGTTATTGACTGCGTAGCTCACAACTACTCATAAGCATAACAATATATCATATAGTTTACAAATCCCCCTCATATATTTTTAAGTAACTGGTCGAGAATGCTCTTATAGGGCCTAAAGTTATAATTTACCATAACCCAAAGGACTCATGCATGCATCATCATAAATAAGTTCAATATTCACACACACCCACCTATCTAATAAATATCCACCCTTGTCACTCATTTCCGGCCGACTCAACACCGTGACGCCAGCATTCCCACTTCCATCACTATTTCTTCACTCTGCTTCCACTAAGTGACGTCATCATCCACCACCGGAAATCATACTTCCCATACGTAAGCCTCTATTTATATCTACACAATATACTTGCCGATACTAATTACTTGCTAGACGTTAAAATCGAATACGCATGCATTGAATGATATGTCCATGTGCTGTGGAGAATTGAAATGCAATTGCAGGTTTACGTGACGATACACTGATAATAACTGATTGCTAGTTTATGCATTTGTTAAATGATATACATTCTTCGGTAGGTATTGGTATTCGTTTTGCTTGTATTTCGGTGTTCCTACCGCTCTTCGGTTTCGGTATTTTGAATGGTACCGGTTTACAATCAGTATCGGTATTCGTTTTTCATGTTTTTGGTGTTTGAGGTATCGACACGGTTCAGTTTCGGTGTTTTTAATGGTACCGGTATCAATATTCGTTTTTCATATTTTTGGTATGGATACCTTTCGATTTTGGTATTTTTAGTGGTACCGGTACCGATCGAAGACAGTCAGTTCTGTTATCGGTTTTGTGTTTTTCGGTATTGCTACTCTTTGGTTTTGGTATATTAAATGGTACCGGTTTACAATCACTACGGGTATTTGTTTTTCGTATTTTTGGTGTCGACGTGTCCACATTGTCCGGTTTCAGTATTTTTATTTGTATCGGTATCAGTATTGGTTTTCATATTTTCGGTATCGATACCATGCAATTTCGGTATTTTAGTGGTACTGGTACTGACTGAACACAATCACTTCCAATATCACTATTCATTTTTCATATTTTCATATTTTCGGTATCGATATCATGCAATTTTGGTATTTTTAGTGGTACCCGGTACCGACCAAACACAATCAGTTCCAATATCACTATTCATTTTTCATATTTTCGGTATCGATACCATACAATTTCAGTATTTTTAGTGGTACTGGTACTGACCGAACACAATAAGTTTCGGTATCAGTACTCATTTTTCATGTTTTATGTATTGATACCGTTCGGTTTCGATATTTTCAATGATACGGGTGTGTCCGGCACCAAACTGATAAAATCAGTTACGTATTCGGTAGTAGTATTTTTCGTGTAGGATACACACGAGTTGAATTTACCGGTTTAATACGAAGTTTATAATCCGATATTTTGAAGGACGGTAGGTGTGGAGTGTGAGTTGGTGCAATATAAGTTTGTTAGATGTACAAGTGAAGTTGCATAGGGTACAAGTAAAGATATGGGATCTTTGTTTCCGCTATTTTTGGGAGTTTTGTTAGGATAGAGACTGATGATGAGTGAGAGAGAGTAAATAGCAAAATAAAGATGATGATGAGTAGGAGTCTGTTGTAAAACAACAGTCTTACACGTGACCCCTTAATAAATTGCTAACAACCAAACTTATTAATAAATATTATATATTTAAGATTTAAGATAAGATTTTGTTTTTCTTTTTTTAAATCTTTATCATGTATTTTAAATATTTAATAAAAATTAATTATTAAGTTAGTCTAAAAGTTATGGTAACATATTATTTTTTAATATACTTTTATTCTAGACCAGTTTAAAGATTTTGATATAGCTAGTGATGGGGGAATAATCATTAGTTTGGTCTAGTGGTAAATATGGTCTTGCTTGAGACATACTTAAAAGGGGAAAGTAAATACGGTGCTGTTAGCTGTTTAAGCTTACACGAAAAACCAATCAAAACTACGTAGTTTTGATTAAAAGCCTATCATTTTAACTAAAATCCCTTCCATATTTACAATGATTCCGGAAATGAAGGTTACAACATGTCAACTCTTTTGATTATAACTTTATAAGGTTTGTTTGGGATTTCCATCCCAAAAATCAAGTATCTCAAGGTTTGTTAAAGAGGAATTAAATTGGCTATTATGATCTAAAACTACAAGTTTTGCAGGTTTTGAAGATGAAGTGTGTTTTCTTTTTTAAATTTGTTTGTCATTGTTTATAATTGAAGTACTCTATATGACATCATAATTGAGAATAATACATTAATACAGAACCTAAAGTTGGAAAGAAAAAAAAAACAAAACTTAAGTAATCCAAGAAATCAAAAGCTACCGATGTGATAAGAAAAGTTTGCAGATTTTAAATGAGGTTGTTGTGTTTTTATTTTTTAAATTTTATTTTTCATTCTTCTGTTATTTAAATTATATATAACCTCATTGTAATTAATACATAACTTAAAATTTTTAAAGAAAAAAAATTAACTACTCCATGAGTACGAGCAAGATCCAAGAGTTTGAAAGCTAACTTATGTGTTTTGTGGTGAAATTTGAGATTCGTAAATAAAGATTTTTGTTAAAAAGGGAAGGTATTTTAGTTAAAATGATAGGCTTTTAATCAAAACTACGTAGTTTTAATTTGTTTTTCGTGTAAGCTTACACGACTAACAGCACCGTATTCACTTTCTCCATGGTTGGATTACGAAGATATAATATGCTTAGACAGTTAAACGAGGTCAAAATTGCGTATTTAAAAGTATCTACAAGGAAATACTCTACTTAGTTAAATCATTAACTCTTTCATTGAGAAGTGTGGCTGGACTAGCCTCACTTAGCAATCCGAGCGGATCCAGCTCTGGCTCTAGATTGGCTCAAGCTTGGCTTGTAAAAAGCTTGAGTCAACTTATTTTTCCAAATTAACTTTTATTACACGCAAGTGGAGTTTATAATAATTTATAAATAGATTCAATGCAAGAGAAACAAACGAACCAACGAACTAAGATTAACGTAAAAATTGGTCTATAATCTAGGTTATCACCTATAAACTTTTAAAATTGGGCTTAATTTAATGAGCTAAAAAGCGCATTTACCTTGGCACGAGCTCGATTCGTTTACAATCAGGGTGTGAAAACCGGACCAGTCATAACCAGTCTTCCCACGATCGCTTTTAAGTGAATTAGTAAAAACGGTGGAAAACCACCTATGTTTGCCTTCCCTTAGCATTGCATTTAGGGTGTGGGTTTAATCCTGATCTTGTTAGTTCGTTAAAGATTAGTTAAACTTTGTTAAGAAACTTACTTAGTTAGTATACTTAGGGCCTAAACTGTGACTAGTAAGTAGTTTGTGTTAAATACATCGCATCGTTTGGGAACAGTCTCCACGATTCAAACTAGAAATCAATAAATAAAATTCGTTCTTATCATTTGTTCGATTGTTTTATATTCATTGATCCAATCAAAGGGGCCTTTATAAAGATTTTAAAACATACTGGTAGACCTATAGAATAAAAACATGCTGGCTGGATATTGATGGTAGACCAATGGGAATTTTTGTTCATTCTGTTTTGGCCTGCTATTTGTCATTTATAAAAGTTGTAATGACAAGTATATCAGCCTATAGACAATTTTGTATTTTTTTTCTCTAATAAACATGTATGTAGAGTCTGATGTTAATGATCAGGTACTAGAATGTTTTAGTTAACTTTCAAGTAATAACTTTACTTGATCAGTCATCGTTTGCGTGATTAAAGTCTTATAAAACTTTGATCTAGTCTAGTAACATTTTTAGTTAATCTAAAAACAAAGGCAACATTACTTTGAGATCCAAACAGTTATAATCCTTGTATGATCAGTTTAAACAACAATCATGGAAGATAGAATTCAAACCAAGTTACTTAGACGCGAAGAAGAAGAGGAGGAAGGAGACTTGAAAGAGAGGATATGGGACGAATCAAGAAAGATATGGAGGGTCGCGTTGCCAGGTGTCATATCAAGAGTATGCGCATTTGGTACCATTGTTGTTACACAGTCATTTATCGGCCATATAAGTGACATGGATCTTGCTGCCTATGCACTTGTTCAAACGCTCAGTGTCCGCTTTGTCAACGGAATCCTCGTAAGTTCCTTATTTTAGTTGTTTAATCATTAATGTTTAAGCTAAGTTGAGCTAGTTACACCTTTTGTGGGACCCACATGGGAATATCCCAAATTAGGGGTGTGAACTTCGGACACGACCCACACCTAACATGCAATTCATGGGCTTGAGTTTTGTATAAATGGCTTCGAGTCAGTTTTCGGTCGACCCTCCCCCCCCCCCCCCCAAAAAAAAAACGTTTAGCTAAGCGGATTTATAGGTTGCCCGCTTGACCCTTTTTTATTTTTATTTTTTATAAAAATGCGTTTTATGTAATAAATTAAATTGAAACTAAATAGAAAACTAGATTTTAGAATTAAAACGTAACCGTTTTATATAAATTTATATTTTTGTTGTAAACTTGTAAATTTACAGTACTAATATATGAAAACAAGAAAAAACAAAAACTTTTGGGTCGTGCTCAGTTAACCTCGCAAATATGCATGTGTTGTTTGGGTTCATGTGCCTTACACTATTTTCTGGTTTGAGTTCTGTGCCGGGCTGGACTCGCAAAGCCGCAAACACAACCATTTAAAATCGTTATCCTACTTGAGTCAAACTGAAGGAATTTGTAAAATGGGCCAAATTTATTGTAAATCAACCAAAGTGTGGTTTTAATGCATAGAAACTCAATACTCCTACATCCTTGCAATACAAATTTTGATTATCATCAAAGTAACGAGTTCATGTAATCATATATTAATCTATTAATTATTATATAGACTATAGTTCTTTTGGGGCAAAAACTACCATGTTTGACCGGAATTTACATGACCCGTTGTAATATACAGTTGGGAATGTCGAGTGCAACCGAAACTCTTTGTGGCCAAGCCTTTGGAGCTGGTCAACACCACATGATGGGAATCTACTTGCAAAGATCATGGATCGTTGACTTACTGACTTTAACCGTCTTACTCCCGATTTTCATCTTCACTACACAAATCTTCAAACTTCTAGGCGAAGACGAGGCAGTAGCAAATACCAGTGGTTCCATCTCTCTATGGTTCATCCCTTTTGTCTACAACTTTGTCTTCAGTTTAACCATACAAATGTACCTGCAAGCACAGTTAAAAAACATGGTGATCGCATGGCTTTCGATCTTCCAATTCGTGATCCACATTCCTTTGTCTTTGCTTCTTGTGTATAAGCTGAACCTTGGAGTTGCTGGTGCAATGATTGCACTGTCCATGTCATCATGGTTTCTTGTGATTGGAGAGTTCATTTACATATTTGGCGGTTGGTGTCCTTATTCTTGGAAAGGATTCACAGTTGTTGCATTTAAAGATCTGTTTCCGGTTGTGAAGCTTTCCATATCTTCTGGTGTGATGGTCTGGTAAGCAAGCCACAAACTTTTCTCAAATATGTGATTTATTTTGTAAAAAGTTAAAAACTTAGCAACCTTTTACATATTCTGGTAAGCAAGCCACAAACTTTTACCAAATATTTGATTTTTTTGTTTGATAAAAACTTAGCAACCTTTCTTATATTCTAGTAAGCAAGCCACAAACTTTTCCTAAACATGTGATTTTTTTTTTGTTTAATAAAAACTTAGCAACCTATTATGTTCTGGTAAGAAAGCCACAAACTTTTCTCACATATGTGATTTTTTTTGTTTAGTAGAAACTTAGAAACCTTTTATATATGCTGTGTATGTAGCTTGGAGTTATGGTACTATGCTGTGCTGGTCTTGCTTGCGGGTTGCATGGCAGATGCAGAGGTTGCTATATCTGCGTTCTCCATATGGTATTAAATCTTTTTGGTAGTTTTTATATGGAATTAGTTAGGGGTGTGCATAAAACTGAGCAAAACAAAAAAACCGACATGGGACAAAAAATGATAGTTAGGTTTTATGTTTTTGTAAAAACCGAACTTACATGGTTTTATGTTTTCGTAAAAACCGAACTTACCATTCGGTTTTGGTTTTGCATGTAATAAAAACCGAAAAAACCAAACCGATTTCCATTTTTTTATTTTTTATTTTAAGTATATTATAAGAATTTAATAAATATTTTATTTTGCTCGAATATGTTAGCTCAAATGTATAATTATCAATTAGTTATTAGTTAACAAAATGGTTTAGGCCCAAATTCATTATTTTGGGCTAAATTTTTTTTTGCTCCATAATTTTCAAACTGAAATGGCAACCAAACTGAACCCAATCGGAAAACCGTAAAACCAAAATAACCGAAAACAAATGGGTTACAATATATCCGAAACCAAAGTTTTGGTTTTTGGTTCGGTTTTAGCTTGAAAGCTACCCAAACCGAACTGTGCACACCCCTGATTTCAGTTCTGTCTTTTCTGAGAAATTGCCAAATTGTTGATACTTTGCAGCCTGAACATAAATGCATGGGAGTTCATGATCAGCCTCGGTTTCTTAGGTGCTGCATGGTAAATGTACAGCCAAAATCTTTCATAAATATCGTTTCATTTCATGATTTATCATTAACATTACATGGGGTTTTGCTATTTATTATGTCGTGTTGTGCAGCGTTCGCATTGCAAATGAATTAGGAAGAGGAAACGCGAAAGCAGCAAAGTTCTCGATTAAAGTCTTGTTAGGGACTTCTATTGCAATTGGAGTGTTTTTCTTTGTTCTCTGCTTGATATTTGGAAGAAAAATTGCCTACATGTTCACTAATGATGAAAGAGTAGCCAATACAGTATCGGACCTTTCATTTCTGCTTTCCTTTTCGGTTTTACTCAATAGCATTTATCCTGTTCTCTCAGGTAACTCTTTCGACCCATTTACTTTTAAATGAGTTGATTTACATTATTTATTTTCACACATGCCGTGCAACCTTTTCCACATATCATATGGGCCGTAGGTGTCTTAATGGTGTTTGTATACAATGACCCTATAAAGAATGCTTGTGAATCTAATATATAAATGTTGTTGTGATCAGGGGTGGCGGTTGGAGCCGGAATGCAGGCTACTGTAGCAATCGTTAACCTCGTCTGCTTCTATGTAATTGGTATTCCAATAGGAGCATTGCTCGGTTACTTGACCGACCTTCAAGTAAAGGTATACAATCTTCAGATGCAATTTCTTTTCAAGCGTTCTTAGTTGCTTCAGTTATGAAACGCGGGTTACTTGACAGGGAATATGGATTGGAATGATCGGTGGTGTTGTGACACAGACGATTGCACTTGTATACATGGCATGGGCAACCGACTGGGATGATCAGGTAAATATGTTGTGACGTTGTGTCTATTTACATTTTCTAATATTGTGGACAAACAAACATATGATTTGCTTGGGTGTTGTAGGTTAGGAAGGCTTCGGAACGGTTAAATTGGTTTTATGTGAAGTCCTCTGAAAATCCAGAGTAAGTGCATATTATGTGTTCTAGGGGACTTTGGTATTTGATATCAAGGGATTTTGTAGTTATTTGAGTATGAGCATTATGTTCTAATAATGCAGGACTGTTTTTTTTATATCTTTGTACTTATTATTAGTTTTCTAATTGTAGTTTCTTCAAAGATTTATTATCCCTATATATCGAGTTTTTATTGTAATTCATGCTAATCATTATTCGAGGCATTAACCGCAAAGTATGATAGCTGCCTGGTAAACCAGACACCCAATCGCTTGATAAGGAGCTGCACTAGAGCCGTTGTTATAGGGCCTGAGAAGATGCATGTCGATTGTTGCTGCCAAATCATCAAGAATCCCCCGACGGGGTATTGTTGCTCAAGAATCACTTATCAAACACGTAACGTCCGTGTCAAAGCTAATAATACACATCCCAAATGTCTAGTTGATAGTTCACTCACTTCGATCATCCACTTGATGTGACTAATCCTGATATTCTTTCCCGATATAAACCGTACGTGTTAATGGGGCACGATTACTAGATGAATAAGCCGAAGTTAAG
Organism: Bidens hawaiensis; assembly: GCF_021521415.1. Classification (NCBI taxonomy): domain Eukaryota; kingdom Viridiplantae; phylum Streptophyta; class Magnoliopsida; order Asterales; family Asteraceae; genus Bidens; species Bidens hawaiensis. The sequence continues at coordinate 29,766 of NW_027498897.1, forward strand.
CTATCCGAGGCCAAAAAAGAAAATTATGTTATGTTAAATACTTAAATGATAAACTCCGTCAATGTAAGGTAGTGTTTAGTTTATGAGTATGGGTATACGTTGTGGACGCACGATGAGGAGATCGTCATCGAATTCCAAGTAGGCAAATGTAATTTTTGATATCGGACACAACGCAATAATTTTGTAATTTTTTATATTGGGATGCAAACGAATTGTGTAGTGATTAGGATTGAAATTTTGTGAAGGGGATCGAGATGGACAGGAGCACCGCCCCCATTGCCATCGGCACCATCCCAAAATGGCGTCCCGATGCCACTTTGTTATACCGTTAGTCGAATCTCTTATCGAATATCAGTAGTCACGAGAGAACAAATTTAATGCTAACTAAATAAAGTGTATCATCTTATCAGTTAAAATCGAGTTACATAGAATTTATAATCCATAAGACTTTATGTTTGTGATCAAAAGAACATCAAATGTTACTACTTATTAAACTAGGTTGGTAAGAGTAGTGTTTAGGTGACATTAGTATTAGCATCATTTTTTTTGAACGGTTACATACCCATTTATTTCTATTCCTAAACTACTTGAAAAAAATCTATTCCCATTCCAAAGTTGAACCATCGTCTTCACTCCCAAAGGCAAGAACCTTTACAACCCAACCAAAGCTGGAATGGCGCATAGTATTAGCATTTGAGGTGGAAAAATAAACCGGCTAACAGAACCAACCCAAAAATCAAACCTAAACCGAATCGGTTTGGAAGCGATTGAAACCGTAGGTTTGAAACCGGTTTGTAGTTTTCTCTACCAAAACTGGTTCCAAACCGGTTAACCGAACGAAACCGGCCAAAGTAGGGCAAAAACCGGTCAAAACCCGAACTGAAAGCGATCAAAACCTGAACCGAAACCGATCATGACCTGACCAAAAAACCAGTTTCAACCTAAACCAATTTTAAGTTTTAAACCGGTTTATACACCTCTAATTAACATCATGATCAGAACAACCCACATGGTTGACTTTTAAAATAAACACATACCACCAGATATAAAAGAAAAAAAAGGGAAAATCATCAATATAACCAATTGACCAAACATTTTAACAAAAATGAACATGAACTCTATCATTTTACAAGTTTATTTCATCAATAGCATAAAATGTCCAATTCTCGTTGATGTGGAGAGGAAAAAAAGTAAAATTCTTGCCAAAAAAACCCATAATAATAATATTTTATTACATTTTCGTCTGAGACACAATATAATATGACAAATTCTCTCTCTAGAGAGAAAGTACGTGCCATATCAGAAAGAAATTATAGAATATTCTTGCCCAAACGAGAATTTGAAAAGATTCATTTTCATAATAATAGGTGATTAGCCAGCATAACCTTAATTTTCCAAAAAAATAAAAATAAAAATAAAAATAATAATACCATACAAAATTAGAAAATAAAATTTACTTCGTTCCAGCTAAAAGTCTAAAACATAACCAGGTGAGTCACTCACAGCTGAGTCAAAGTCAAACATGATAACCTTCACCGGAGCAGCCAGTTTTCCGGTCACAAATTCAAGCAACGGTGCACCACTACCACCGGACCCACCACCACCACCACCTCAAACACCTTTGCTATCAGTCCCAAAGCCATCTTGGATTGTTAAAACACAGGTAACACTTTCTTAATTAATCATCTATTCTCATACTTTCTTCTTTTGTTGTTGTTGGTTAATAAATAGTTTTAAGACCAAATCAAGTTGGATACTTTTGGTTTATCTCGGGTGGGTCGGCTTCCTCTGGTTTGAGATTTCTAAATCTTGAACCGAAACCCGACCCTAATCTCCCACGGTTTTTCGGGTTTGGGTTTTATCAGTTGGGTTAATTAGGTTTCGAGTATTTTTTTTAGAACGACGACTTTCTTGTGTTTAGAAGCCCCGGTTGCCTATTCTGGCCAAACTATGTTGTCTTAACCGGGGGATTTAGAGTTTGGATTGGGCGTTCATCTAGGAAACCATATAGCCGGCTGCCACTTGACATTCGTGGTGCCACGGCAAGATTAGAACCCTCTGGCGTAACACATGGTGGGACGAAAACACGAGTGGGCTTGGGATTCGAACTGCCAACCTTGATCTAGAAAACTAAAAAAAATATATAAATATTAAATATTTGGCTGAATGTTGAGACTTGAGAGCAAAGATGGATACAATCGAACAAAACCTGTAGAATCGAACGAACTTGAAATCGATTGAACAAAAACATGTAGGATTTTTGTTGACAAGCAATTTAAAAGTGTGAAATTTGTGGCATTAGTTGAATAAATAAGCAATTAGAATTCGATGGAATACCAATCGAAGAGTCGAATGAATCTGTGATGGAATACTAAACAAATGAACGCGCACTATTGGCAGGGCTGCCTTCGAGAATCGCGAAAAATTTTTGGGCTGAAGGCGAAAAAAATCCGGGCCTTAAATTAGATGAGTAATTGGGTTTAAACATTAAGAATACATATTTTTTTTTTCAAAAAAAAATATATATAATTTAAATAAAAATAAAAGTTCGGGCCTATCGGAGTGTGGGGCCAGGGTCCGTCGACCACCCGGCCCTGCCTCATAGCTGGCTCTGACTATTGGGTATAAAACGCAGAATGGGGTTTTCGGGTTGACCCGAAACCCATAAACGAGTAACCAGCAACCGAACCGAATTAGAGCGGCTGGGTTCTGTTAGCGTGAGTTCCGGTTCCGGTTGCGGTTCCATGGATACGACTACTTTCGGGTTCGGGTTAACAGTTTCTCGGGTCGGGTTTAGGGTTGCTGATTAAAGTGACAGGCCTAGTTAAAATATTATATTTTTTTTCCAGTTTCTTGTAGGATTTCAACAAATTTAGCTCAAACAGTGCTTGTGTTTTGTTGGTGTTTTTTTTTCTATTTAATTATTATGATTTGATTATATATACTGTGTGAGTGATTTTAAAGAATAATCAGTATTTAAAATTACTCTCTTCATTTGGCAGTCTAATGTTAGATTAGAGAAAAGACCGAAACCAGAACCTTCATGCGTCGTTTGCAGAGGCAGTGGCAGAGTCGATTGTTTTGATTGTTCCGGAAAAGGTCACCCTTTCACTCTATTCAAGTTTTATAAACCGGTTAGATATTAACATAAATGCTAAAAATGAAACGTGTCAAAAGTCGCTAAACGTGTTTATCATTTGAGTTTGTGCGGTCGTGGATTTTGATCCCTGGAAACGAAAAATAAGTTTTGAAGTGGTCCAAGTTAGTGGTGTAAACGGGCCAAGCCGAAGCTCAACTAGGCTTGAGCTCAGCTTACTAGAGCCTGGGCTCGACTTGTTTCGAGCTCTATTTCTAAATCTCAAGCTTGGCTTGTTAACGATTTTTTTTATCAATTTATGCACATATTTAATTTTTTCTTATATATATTTTGATTATAATTTTTATGTATAAAGTAATTATTATAGTTATTCTATAATTATATGTTAAAGTATCTAAATATATATTAAATTAAGTTAAATAAAGAATATGCTTGTTTAGGCTAGTGAGCTAGCTTGATAAGCGAAACTCGGGCTTGGGACCAGGCTCGTTTATTATAACAAGCTTATTTTTAGGCTCGGGCTCACTTAAGCTCAGTTCGATTCAAGCTTTTAGTGAGCTGATCTCGAGTGGCTCACGACTGGCTTGGCTTGAGTTAGGTCGGAAGAATGGTGTTGACTTAGCAATGCTACCGAATGGCGAGTGGCCAAAATGGTGAGGTATCCCCTAACCTCGCGTTTTTTTCAAATATGTGCAAACCGAGGAATATCAAGTAACATTTTGGTGTAGGTGCAAGACTTGTGGTGGTAGCGGGCTTGCTTACTGTTCGCGTTGTCTTGGGACGGGAGAATATCGGTATTTAATGGGTTTTCAATTCATGAAAAAAGATGAAGCTGAAGGTCGAGAAAATATGAAGGTTTGTGATGTGCTACGAGCTCGCAAAAGTGCAGAAGATTTTCTCCCGAATGATGAAATATCTTAAATGGACATGTCGAAAATGTACATCGTTTAAGGCTTCGACTCTGGTGAGTTGATTATCAAAAGCTATATGTATACATTTGATTCTTTTAGGTTGGTAATTGTTACTAGGTTTGGCATCGTTGCATCATTGCTAACTGAATTAGAGCATTCACATTGGAATCCTTTTTCATATGCATATAATATAACTAAAAGAAACGTCTTTATCCAGAAAATTTGAGCATCTTTTTAAAAGTCTCCGATATCTAATCCCTCGTATCTATCTCTATTCAATTAATTATCTCTATTCAATTAATTAATATATATATATATTCTTGTTACATTTTCTTTCTTTTTTTCACTCACAAAAAATATATGAAATAAATATATGAAGTGTATAGTAATTCATATTTTATATGGAATCAATATTTAAGCAATATATCTATATCATATCATATTTTAGAAAATTCTAAAATATTGGATGAGTTCAAAATTTGATAAAAACCTTAAAATTTTAAGGATGGGAATGATATATGAATTGCAATCATTAATCAACAATTTAAACCATATTATAAACTTATTATCGGTTATTACAATGAGGTGATCAAACGCAGTTCCAAACATGCCTCTAGAGAGATCATAAACTTATTATTGGTTATTACACATAAGTTGTAAACCGGATTATTCTTTTGGCACCAATCATCGTAAGTATGAAGCCACTAAGGTACAACACAAGTTTATCTCACAGCTTAGAAATTGCATATGAAGTTAAGTTTGGCCTAGCAGGGAGTTTGAGGTCTTGCCAATCTTGATCATCTAGTGGTGCAAAGTAATAGTCAACCATCTCGTCGCTAACAAGCTCGAGTTTTGAAGGTTCCCACTAAATCAAGAAACCGAAACAAAGAAAATGTCAATTGCGGTGTCATTAAATCGAAAGTTTATATTGTTATCGTAATAATATAGTTTTGTAATCATATTTAAAAGGACTATTGGTTTTTATTGGTCCCAAGTATTTCATTTTTTACGGCGCTGGTCCCAGCTATCACTTTAACTGCCAACGGTCCCAACTTTCACACATGTGTCTGCCACCAGTCCACGACTAACCGAGTACTAACTCCGTTATGTTTTAGCTGACGTGTCCATCCTACGTGTTAAAAAACGTTGACGTGGCTGCCTGCGTGTATATTAATAACAAAAAACCCAATTTATAATAATAATAGAAACCTGCAAAATATGTGTCTATCTCTTAAACTCATCTCCGACCTAGCTAGTACCACCACATCGGCCCCAACCACCATTAGCCTCTGTCACTACCACCACCACCACCGGCATCCGTCACTACCATCACCGCCAATCAATCAATTAACGATATTGGTAAGAAGAAGGTGTATCGATGGTATGGTGGCAGCTCCGGCGAGTACAAAAGTTAGCCTCCTGAACAACTCACCGTCCCCTAATTAACACACTAGTTAAGCTAAGGTAGGTTACCTGCCTGAACTTCTTCACCGGCGGTGCGTTCACCGAAACCTGAGAGAATTTCCAGTCCACCGGTGGCGGCGGTGGACTCGATATGTGAGGTGGTTGTTGGCCGATCATCGGAATCGCTAAGTGGTGGTGGTAGGTGGATTAGGTAGAGAGAGTTTAGAGAGAGAGAGAGAGGATAGAGTTTACAACAGTGGTTGGCGGCCAGTGACGATTGGCAGTGGTAGTGTCGTCGGCTGATGGTGGTTTGGGGCTTGGTGCAGATGTGTGGTATGAATCTTGAAGATAGCAAAGTTGAATTATTATTATTATTATTATTAAATTCACTGATGGTTTTAATTTAAGATTTTTTGTTATTAATATACACGCAGGCAGCCACGTCAACGTTTTTTAACACGTAGGATGGACACGTCAGCTAAAACATAACGGAGTTAGTACTCGGTTAGTCGTGGACTGGTGGCAGACACATGTGTGAAAGTTGGGACCGTTGGCAGTTAAAGTGATAGTTGGGACCAGCGCCGGCAAAAATGAAATACTTGGGACCAATAAAAACCAATAGTCCTATTTAAAACAACATATCTGAACCCATTTTGACCTCTCACACAACCCGTTTGACACACTCATATTTCCATTACTATGTTTTACCTTTGGATTCAAGCTTTGTCAGTCAGCAATGACCTATATCCCTGCAATAGAAAGAGTTACCGTGCCATTTATTTTGTCAAGGTCATTAAGATATATGGTTAATAATCAAATACTTTGAAACTTTTTAGTGGAATAAATAATAATCAATCATCGTAATCAATAAATCTCATAAATAACAAAACTATGGAATAAATAAAAGTTATAAATCAGTACCTCAAAAAAATCCTTGGAGTATACTGCTTGCATCCCTTTACAAGTTATTCTGTATTCACGGATAAGACATTGAGCCACACCTTGAAATCTCCCTTCTCTAATCTGCACATCAAAACTTCAGAAATTCATAAAATTTTCTTTAATTTTAACCATAAGAAATTGAGAAAATTTATATCCGCACGCTATAGACGATTTGTCCCAACTGTCATACTTGCGTTCACCATTTGAGCCCCGCTTATAGACTCAATGATGTTTCCTCTCTCTCTCTCTCTCTCTCTCTTTGCAAATTTGATTTATTAATTTCTTTTTCTATATTGAAAACACATTTTTTTAAGTAATTGACGCAGTTTTTAAGACGATTACTTCCAATATTTTAAAATATAGCTCGACGTGCCATGTTTAGACTTACCGCATAAAAAGGGGTTAGACGTAATGGGTTCAACATTCAACAATATATCATCTATTTTTAAGATTATTTTGTCTATTATTCTATCTTCCACCCTGCGACAATATTTAAAATGAAGGGAACAGTAAATAATTACAGAGCGAAGAGTAATTTTGAGACCCGTTGGTGATGCTTTCTTTAGGGCCTTGATAGTCCACAAGATCCAATCATCCATATTTCTATTAGCCTCTTTCTGCTAGCAAGGGTGGACAAGTTTTATCACAAAAATTTAAAGAATAACCGATTTTTACAAAAGAACAAAAGTTTAACTTCATGCAAAAATGCATGAAACATGTACACTTCACGTTCTTGGAACTTACAAGTGCAGAGATAATCTCTTCAATAGATCTTCGAGAGAAACACCTGTCGATGGTTTTTAACCTGCGGCATAGGGTAACAAAACTCATCAGCTTTCAAGGGGTGACACAATGGTAACTGTTAGCAGTCTATTGTGGGGTCCAGTAAATTCATCATGAGTTTTCATGGTTAACATAAAATATCTCAACTCAAAATGAGATACCGTAAATATTGACTATTTTCTTTCAACTTAGGATTTTTGTTCGAGAAGTCATGTATAATATTATCGATAATTTCTGGATCCCTCGTGTTTGCTTTGCATAATGCATCTTCTAATGAGGATAACTTCTGTGTATAGACAAAATACATACATGTCACTAATCAGTCATGCTTTAGTAACATATTTAAGCTAAAGAGATGAAGGAAGACATAAATCTTGAATAACAAAACCGAACGAACCTCCAACGGGACAAAGTGTGTTGCAAGACCACATACAAGCATTTCAGCACCATCCAATCTCGCACCCGTAAGACCCACATATTCTCCTGCCATCATATCAACTTAATAATCGAAATATCGCCCAACATTCAACTAAAAAGAACATTACATTGTTATTTTGTTGGTTTATTGGTTTTTATTAATCCCAAATATTGCTTTTTGGTCACTGTCGGTCCCAACTAATGAATTGACTACTGATGGCCCCAACTTTTAACGTATTTGTTCCTAATGGTCCGTGACTAACAGAATCCTAACGCCGTAAGTTTCAGGTCATCGGAAAAACGTTTTTGGCCGGAAAAGACAAATTTGTTGCTGGAAAACACCACCTGAACACCGCAACCACCACCAATTGACTCATTGCCAACCAACTACCATCAACCGATTCCGACGACAGTTCTAGGGTTTCCAGCGACCTCAATAATCGGGGCTTTTACTAGAAAAAGGTTGCTAAATGTCCGACACAAAGTTACCAAGATGTTTGGGACGAAAATGTTGAGTTTTCGGGAAAAATATTGAGTTTTCCGACCAAAAACGTTTTTCCGGCGACCTGAAACTAACGACGTTAGTATTCTATTAGTCGCAGACTGTTATGAACAAATACGTTAAAAGTTGGGACCGTCAGCAGCCAATTCGTTAGTTGGGACTGGTAGTGACCAAAAGACGATAGTTGGGATTAATAAAAACCAATGTACCTATTTTGTTTTATGTAAGAGTGTAAGACACAATGAGAGTAAGAAATATTTACCAAAGAATCCAGGTAGTCTTGATAAGAAATAAGAGGCACCTACATCCGGGAATGACCCTAATGCAGTCTCTGGCATTGCAAAAACCTGCAAAATCATACTATCCAATTTGTTAACCGTGAAAAAGAACGTGGTCACTCTTATGAACAAATATACGTACCGTATTATCAGTAACAACTCGAAATCTACCTTGCAATGAAATGCCTGCACCGCCTCCCATAACAAGTCCTCTAAGGAGTGATACCTTCAAGTATATATGTACGCAAAGACTATTATACATAAATATGAACTTTGTGGTAAATGCAAGATTTTACTACTTCGTGTTACCTGGATTTTGGTGTAAGTTGCACTCAGATAATTCAATGTATATGCTGTTTGGAAAAAACTTTCACGTTGTTTCGAGCTAGCTGATACAGTTATAAAATAAAATTTTCATTAGAAAACAACAAAGCATCATCATGCAAGTAATAAGTTGTATTTATACTTGTGGTATCGTTTTTACCCAACTTGATTAAGATGAAACCCGAAGGTAGTATTTGGTTAAGTAATTGGGATAAATAATTTTTCAACCGGCTAACCCTATTAACTTTAGTGTACATAAAAAAACGTCAATTTTACGTACATAATCAATAAAAAAAGTCTAGTTTTCCATCCATCTGTTATGTTTTTGTTGTATGTATGCATGTATGATGTTTTTTTATCTGAATATGATGATTTGACGTTTTCTTTTTAGTTTATACTATTGGTTTATACGCTTTGGTTGGCAATATGCTTATTATATCTGTACTACATGAGTTTGAACGAAAGATCATATTGTGAGTTTTTATATTTGACATTTTGTGCTTATTATTTAATGAATACCATGCTAAGTTAAATTGTAAAGTAAGCATTCCAACTTGTACTTATAAACTTGATTACCGATTAACCCAGCCCAAATATACTCGAAACCATAAACCCTAAACCAATTAACCGGACTCTTATATGGGTTGGTTAACGGGTAGGAATCCTATAACATAAAACTCGAAAAACTCAAAACCCGATTTAAAATCCGACAACCCCACTTTATACCATTAATAACAGCTGGAATATCACCACCAACGCTAAACGCCTTTCCTTCACCCTGCATCCAAATTTTGGTGTAAGCCTTAATAAAAAAGATGAATTACGAAAAAAAATTAATATACTTCTGCCTTTACATATATATTTTGTTGGGATGAGAAAGTACCTTAACAATTATCAGCTTGACACTAGGATCCTCTTCATAGGCACGAAAGAGTTCCAAGAGCCGAGATTCCTAGAATGATATAGATAAGTTATCATGTTTACCTTTCATTCATGCAACTTTAATTCAGTGTCACAAACTTTATTCACACTAGAGTAAAATATATACGGAGTATTTAGACTTTCTTGTGCTAGAACTTTAGCTAGTAAGCACAAAAGCTATACATGCGTTTTTGAAAAGATTCTTCTCAAACCAAGTGTTAGGGGTTGGGTGTGTGTGCGTGTGTTTTCTTTTCTTTTTTTTTTTGGAAGGAGGGGGGGGGGGGGGGGGGGGGGGCCATCAGCCTTTCAAATCACAACACTCCCTTTATTAGACCAAGGCGCCACACCTTCCCTCCATCTAGCCATCTGGTAACGTCCAAGGGACTAAAAAATGGTGTCCACCCCCATTTCGGCTAATCATTTTTTTTAACAACTAACCAAACCACAACACTCTTGTTAGTCTTAGCGTAGTGGGGTTGTGGGTTTTAGGGCGATGTTCGACTACCCCACCCACCCACCCCACGATAGGGGGTGTGGGGTTGACATAATTTTTGTCACCGGTTGGGTTAAAAAGAAAAATATTATTTTATTAAAAGGACTAATAGACCGGGGGGGGGGGGGGGGGGATTTTGGACTACAACACCACTACCCCTTAAAAGATGAAAATAGTCTCTCTACTGACGTGGTGTCACATGTCGAAAACTCCCCTATTTTGTAACCCTCCACTACACATAGCCTTAGAGAGATGGTTAGTAAAAATCCACTGCCAACATGGGAGTGACGGGATGCTTTAATAAGCCCCTCCACAACACATAGCCTTAGAGAGATGGTTAGTAAAAATCCACTACCAACATGGGAGTGACGGGATGCTTTAATAAGCCCCTCCACAACACATACTCTCATTACTGATAGAAAACTATGGCGGTAACTAACACCTTTAATGCATTCCATATCATATTTTACCATTTCAAAGGAAAGAGCGTTTAGTTGCTTAGGCCTGTTTAATTTGATGGTTCTAACGTTTGAGCTCTCTGTAACCAATATCTGGAATATAAAGAGTTATAAATAATTAATCACTAATTCCAAAGATAATTAAATCATCACTCGTCAAGCTATTAAAAGTTAATCCTGTAGCACTTATGAATTAACTGGTCACCATCATGTGTGCACATACATGCATGCTGCTAATGCATATACATACATGCATACAAACATATAGATGATAGATGTATATACATGTATAACTGTATAAGGGGAGGATGATTTAATGGTTTTTAGGAGCTGCACACGGGAGTATCACAAACAATTCACAACATGGAGTATATATATGGGCATAATGGAACTTGGATGCTACATTTCTTCTCTTCATAATCAGATTACGGTTAATGATTTAATAGTTTTTAAATGGTTCTCACACGATCCGAATCATATATATACATATATATATATAATATTTAAAGAATTGTTACTACTATTTCTTATTCGTAAAATTATTTTGAGATTTGGAAATCCGGAGTGTTACAACTACAATGAAGAACTTTAATCAGCGATTAAAATCAATTTTAGTTCTATTGATCTAGATAGAATTAAACTAATAACAATGTGCAATTTCGTTATATAAAAACCCAAATATATAAAAACAGTACCTGACTTGTTAGCGTCATGATCATCAACGATTAGTGTTAGCAAAACAAAAAAAATATTAAAGAGGAACTTATATAGCAACTTTTGTTTTGCTTTATGTGAATATAGGTTTTCCATTTTTGGGATGCCATATTTATGGAACCCGTGGTGGTATCATATTGACCAAAAATGACTTTTCTTTTTGAATCCAGACTCCAAATATTTGTGAAATATATATATTGAAAAACATTCAACAAAATACATGTGGAATGATAATCTAACTTTAATTTTTTCTCCTATTTTCTAATCTCCACTCTCCTTAATCCATGGGTTATGGGTTTAATTGATATGACCCATTAGTTGTAACATATAAGAAAAAAAAGTATTTAATGTAATTTAAATAACAATAACTTTACTAACTCATTGCATCTAATTTACTATTAGATATAGGGAATTTGACCATAATTTCTAAAAAAAAGCACATAACCCGTTGAATATCTATAATAAGTTTAAAATTAAACATTGAATTATTAAATTAGTTAAATACTGATTTACAAACCATTATCGTATAATAATTAATGACATATGTTTATAATAGATATTTAGTTATGTGTGTACTTCAAATTTCGTTGAATAAATACAATATTTATAATCTTACAATTTGTAAGATACTATTTAACTTACATTCATATTGATCATAAAAATCATCTTTAATACTGTTAGGTACCAATAATTGATTTTATATCATCTTAAAACATTATTTCAATCTTAAGAAAATGTAAAATTTAAATATGTGACGTTTGAAGTGTGTGTGGTTATATTAAAATTAATCTATAAATTCAAAAGAAAATCCCTGTATTACATATGATTAAATACCTAAATTTCGACCATTTGACAAATCCCGTGTAATACACGGGTTCAAAAGCTAGTTAATAATAAATCAAAATTACATACACTTTGACACATCAAATTAGCTGCAATTAAGCTGTTTACAATATCATTAATCCCTCACTAATAACCAACCGTAAGGCAAATTGAATTAAAATAATCATATCTTTTCTATATTGGCCAATGATAATCTCGTCTGAGTTATTTACCACCAGTAGTCGCATCTTTTTCATTTTTTTGTTTATGGTCCCCTGTTAAAATAGGTAACGACGTTAGTATAATGCTGATGTGGCTTGATGTGTTGGCAATTAAAAATCCCACCTGGCTAAAATCTTGATTATATGACTTTATTAATTTTGGGGTTCTATGCTCTAAATTTTGTTGCAGACGTAAAATTAGGGCTACATCCACATAATATAGCTAAAGGCAATAATAATAATAATAATAAGCTACATCACATGCCAACACATCAAATCACGTCAGCATTATACTAACGTCGTTAGCTTTTTTTTAACGAGGGATCATAAACCAAAAAAAATTAAGAAAGGTGGGACTACTGATGGGAAATAACTTAGGTGAGATTATTATTGGTCAATATAGAAAAAGTAGGATTATTTTAATCCAATTTGCCTAACCGTAAAACCGATAAACAATCCAAGAATTCAACTAGTCATCAAAACCTAGGTAACTTTGGGATGTTTAGCCAACAATCATGATCAAGAATGAAACAAAAATAATATAGATATTACGATTCATTGGAAAAAAAATAGCTAAGCTACTATCCTACTTGATTAAATTCATTCACGTGTATGTGTGCTTGCTTGCTTGTTATTTGTACGGCTCAAAATTAATAGGAATGCTAGCTTGCTTGCTTCTTTCGCTAATGTTGCTTTCTTCTCAAACGGCCTTGCTTGAGTAGTGATCCAAATCTTCATGACCTCCTCTTAATGATGACAACAACGGGTTAAAAAATAATCAAAATTGTCATGGCCCTCTTTTATCTTTAACCTACAAGTTACTCTCATCACGGTTAGTGACGGATCTAGACATAAATCTCAGGGGTAACGTTTAAATTTTGTTTTTTTAACCGTATTTCGTACATTGTAAACGAAACAAAAACATATTTCAATGGTTGCGATTGCAGCCGGTAAAACCAACGTTAGCTTCAATATTCGACGAATCAAAGGAAAAGTGATCATACGCTTTTCGGTTTTCACTCTTACATGAGCAAAGTCACACATTCCACTCAATTTTGCAAATTTATCATCTTCCTTTGAAGTGTGCTAAAAGGTCATACGATCACCCGAAATACACCATCTTTCTTCATTACTAAAATCATTCAGATACATTTCTGAAAATGCCACTATCTTATATATGTCAAACTTGGAAAATGAATCTTATAGATTTAAACAAGAAATATTTTCTAACAAACTAGTTAAGGCATCATTGAATCTATTTTCAAGTTCTTGAATTTGCATATCTAAAACCGTATTAAAAGTTTCAACCTCAAAATGATGATTTTGTTAAGTCTGTTTCTGTTAGACGTTTCTCGTTCTAACAAAAGAAAAAAAAAAGGTCAATGGTTTCTATTTGCTTTAGACATTTTGTTTGGGTTTTATTTGATTTGAACTTTTACAAAATGATGATTCTGGTTGAGCATGTTTCTGTTTAATGTTTCTCGTTCAAACGAAAGAAAAAAACGTCAACGATTTTTATTTGCTTTGGGCTTTATTTGATTTGGACTTTTAAATTAGTTGAACTTTAAACAAATAAGGGTAACGTAATATTTTTTCAGGGGTAGCGAAATACGAAAACCAACCCAAATAAAAAAAAATCACTAAAAGTTAAAAGGTATCGGATGCTACGCATGGTCATATCCAACCCAATTAATAACCGTGTTCTATCTTTTCCCGAGTCACTTTACTCCCCCTTTTCTTTTGCACTAAGGCACATATCTTCTATTATTTAATTTTCTTGGCTGCAAAAAAGAAATGAATAGTCTGATCAACTAGAGGTGTTCAAAAAAACCGGTCCCCGAACCGGTTTGCCGGTTTAAACCGGAAACCGGTTATTTTAAAAACCGGTTTTTTTAAAACCGGTTAGGCCTGTTTACAAACCGCCGGTTTGTATATCGGTTATACTTTTTAGAGCCCAAACCGGTTTTGAAACCGGTTATAAAAAAACCGGTTTTTTTAATTTACCGGTTACTAAAAAACCGGTTAACCGGTTTTTTTAAAAAACCGGTTTATGACCGTTTTAGAAAAACCGGTTAACCGGTTTTTTAGTAACCGGTTAACCGGTTTAATGCCGTTGAGAAACGGCTATATAGCCGTTTTTTTCAATTTTTGACCGTTTTTTTTTATTTACCATTCTACCCCCACAAACATCTATATATAGTTTAGGTTGGGTATTGGTTAGAACACACTCGATTATACAACTCCAAACGCTCCAAACGCTCTAAACGTTTATTTCATACGCGATTATTTTGTTATCTCACGCTCTATTATACCACATTACCACTCCATACGCTCTTATTTCGTAGTCGATTATCATGGCCTCCCAAAGTGCTACTTAATCCGTCAACATGGGTGCCTCGAACACGGGAGAAACGGTCGTTCGGGTCATCCCCACGAAACGAAACCAAGATGTTTGGCAACATTTCGACCTATGTGAAATGTCTAACGGTAGCCAAAAAGCTCGATGCAAACATTGTTTGAAGTTTTATGGCAAAGATGCAAACTCCACTTTAAAAGCGCATGTACAAAGGCCCTTTTGCAAGGCCTTGAAGGACGAATCGGGAAGTAGTTCGTAGCCGGAGATGACGAATCAAGGAACGGTGTTTACGTACGACCTTGAAGCGGTACGTCAAAAGTTTTCAAACTTTGTGATTCAAAATACACTTCCTTTCAACCACTTCGACAACCCACAATTCACGGAGATGATGCAAAAGTATGTTCAACCACGCTACCAACACGTAAGTCGTTCGACCCTTAGAAGAGATTGTCTTAAAGCTTGGAAAAACGCTAAATCCGAACTAATTTCATACTTTTCAAACTTACAAACTGGTGTAAACTTAACAACGGATGTGTGGTCGGTACCTAATGGTTCGCCCGACTCATACATTTGTGTGACGGCTCATTGGGTTGACCCCGAGTCGTGGCAAATGATGAAACGAACCGTTGCGTTTCAATTGTTTGATTACCCGCACACGGGTAGAAATATTTTTAAACTCTTGGATAAAGTCATTCGACAATACAAGATTGAACATAAAATCTTTTCAATTTCGTTTGATAACGCGTCCAACAATACGGCCGCGGTTGGCCATTTAAAATTAAAGTATAAACCTATTTGTGATGGAGCGTTTTTTCATAGCCGATGCATTGCACATATTATCAACTTGGCCGTGCAAGATGGGTTAAACGTGATCGAAACGCAAAGAAACAATTTTAAAAGAATGTTACGAGATGTTTTTAGCAACAATAAAACATTTTCAAGATACAAAAAATTTTGTGATGAAGCTAATTGTCAATGGTTGGGGCCCAATTGGGATTGTCCAACAAGATGGAACTCGACTTGTGATATGTTTGAGAAAGCCATCCAACAAAAAGAATCACTAATTGCGTTTCATCAAATAATGTCAAGTAGGGGTAAATGTGCACCGTACGATCCTAGAAACTGGTTATTGATTGAGATCGTTACGGAGGTCCTTCAAATTTTTAAATCTTGCACAACTAGTTTATCCGGGGTTTACTATCCAACAAGCCCCATTGCTTTACCAAAAATTGCTGTCATGTGCACAAAGTTGAGTGAACTTCATTGTAGGGGTGCACCTTATTTTGATATGGGTGTAAAAATGAAAGAAAAATTTAGAAAATATTTTCAACAACTACCCGCTGTTTTGACATGTGCTGCTGCGTTAAACCCTTGCATAAATGTTGGTGGTGTTGAATCTTTAATAGAAAAAATTTGTGATGAGCTAGAGTTAAACGAAGATCAAAACCCCTATTATAACCAAACTTTAAAGAATGCTTTCAACACCACCTTGTCTAACATGTATGATGTTTACCTTACAAAATACGGGTCGTCTTCCCAAATTCATGACTCGTTAAGAGCTGTTGCCCAATCCCAATCCCAAACCGACCTTGAAATGGGGATGTACTACATGATTTGGGAAGACGCCGGTAAACGTCAAAAGGTAAACACCCCAAGCAGTGAACTTGGAAGGTATGGTGGTACCAACTTTGTGAAACACATGACTCCAGATGAATTTAGAAGTCTTGATTTGCTGGCTTGGTGGAGAGGTAAGGAGGATGAGTTTCCGATCCTCGCCGCCATGGCCAAAGATTTACTAACGGTCCAAGCTTCCACGGTAGCTTCGGAGTCTGCTTTTTCTGTTTCTGGCAGGGTTATATCGATTAGGAGGACTCGACTCACTCCACCAGCTGTAGAGATGTCTATTTGCTACAAGGATTACTTGGACTCTTTAGATAGGGCACAACATCAACGCTCACTCGAGGGGGAAATGGACTATGAGGCGGGCTTGTATGAAGACGAGGTCAATCAAGGACACACCCAACCAATGACCGATGAAGAAGCCGCGTACGACGATTACCTAAGGAATAGCTCGGGATCGGGTAGCGAGGAAAATAATGAGTAAGAAACAGCAAGTTGTTAATGTAATCGTGTCTAAGCATTCTTTAATGTTTGTATTTTTGAGTTACGAATATGCGATAACGATTTAATGTTTGTATTTTTAATGTAAAAGCTATAAATGAAAGTTATGTATTTTTGAGTTACGAATATGCGATAACGATTTAATGCTTGTAGTTACCGGTTTGCCTTGTAGTTACCGGTTTGTTTATACTGTGAAAAAATAATGGTTATTTAAAAAAAAAAAAAAAACCGGTTAACCGGTTATTAAAAAACCGGTTAATAAAAAAAACCGGTTTATTAACCGGTTCTAACCGGTTCCTAAACCGGTCCTAACCGGTTTGACCGGTTATGGTTTTCATACACAAAAACCGGTTATTAACCGGTCCGGTTATTAACCGAACCGGTTTTTTTAAAAAAACCGATTTGTGCACCTCTATGATCAACCAAATAATTGAATCCAAATATTATATTATTCCGTGGCCAAAAATAATTTTAACTATTATCTTCTTATTAATATTTAAGTTGTTTAACTCAACGTGATTCCATTTCCTTTTCTTTTCTATTTTTAATTTATTTTTATTATTTATTTATATGTTTTGTATTGGTTGTACCCCCAATTATTCAGACCTAACCCAATTATTCACACTTAAACCTTTTTGTCTCTGAAAAGGTATTTTGTCATGCAATCAGAATCAGAAACTGGTTTTCAAAATATTTAAGTTATTTAATCAATAACAGATAAATGCAAGAACCATGATTCCAAGTATTTTTGTCCACTTGAACCCAACCATTGAGAAATCAAGTCTCCCAAACCTTGCTTAGCAATTAAGTTCAAACATATCAATAAATTTATGAGCCCCACACCTAGCAAGCCACAACTTCACCAACCCTATCTCAAGTGTTTTTAAGCAAGGGCCAAAACAAACTCCATCCGAACTCGATGGGAAAAACCGAATCCTGATGTATTTGGGACGGGTATTACCCATCCCATTAGGGTATGGGACGGATTTGGGCTGACTCTTGAAATTATTCATGGGTTTGGAACGGGTATGAGATTTGTAATATACCGATTACCCGATAACATAGCTCTATTTACCCGATTATATACCCAAGTAACCTGACATAACTTTCGGTCATTTATATATTTATTTATTTGTTATACAACTTAAATGTATATAAATGAAACCTTCATATTTTCTTTTAAGCCACCAAATTGCTTTATTTGTAAATAGTGATTTCTCATGCATTTGACCTGAATTCACGGGTATTGGTATCACCAAACCTAGATAGTCATTAAATGGGTTATAACATCAAATTATATTAAAAAATAATCTCATCAAATATTTGATATGAAAATTCTATAAAATAGGGATATACTAAAAATAATATCCGATTTTTTGTTAAAAAGATGTTATTTATATTTATGAAACAATTTTATAGTAAAAAAATTAAATAGGGTCTCATCAAACCCAGATAGCTTTCAACGTTTCATTAAAAAATGAACATAACCTAACATAAATTAATCAAAATAGGTTCAAGTATATTACTAACTTCTTACAATAAATAAACTAAAATTTAAAAAAATACATTCACAATATTAGAAAAGAAAATATTATAAACCAAAAATTTAAACAACCCCTGTAATATGAAGAATAAAAACTAGTATATATATAAAATAGCGCCCATCTTTTTTCTTTTTTGCTTTTGTATTATCGTGAGTTCTTATTTCAATATATAAACAAGACATAATTTTGGGGATGTTGATAAAAAGCTATGTTCAAAACATGTATTTTATTTTTCATCCCACGTCGCCCGTAAAGTGAACAAGCAACATAAAATTATTCATATATCATGAGAAGCTTCTGTAAATAAATTAACTTATCCAGGTTTCAACTTTGTTGGCCCATGCTAACCTAAGAAGCAAATTGATTGGTTTAGTTTGGTTCAAGACCACGCTTTAGCTATTTTTACCATGGCTGTAAATAGTGGCGGATCTGTACTATAATTTCAGGGGTAACGTTAAATATATTTTTTTTACCGTACTTCATACAACGTAAACGAAATTTTTTTACCGTATTTCATACAATAATTGATTTTTTTTTTATGATATTTCATACAATAGTTTTTTGTTTTTTCTTTAACTTGCCTTTGGACCGATATTATCATTTTCTTGTAATTTTCGTTTAAAAAGATTGCTAATAAGACTTTGTTGTTTCAGCTTACAAGTTCCCTAATTTTAGAAGAGACCAAAATTTAAACCATAAGTCTATAATCAATTTCAATTTACACATAAACCCTAAATCCCTAATCAATTACAATTTTCAATTTATATTATCCGAATATCCAACAATCCACAATCAATCATTCAATTGCTACCAATGGGGTGTCGTTCCATTGTCAAAGGCAAAGCCTTTAAAACACCTGGGTTTGGATGGGAGGTCTTGGATTCAAATCCTAAAGACAATAAAAATTAAAAGAAGTTCACTGTTAAAAAAAATTAATTATTTGCCCATAAACAATTCCAAAATAACAATTTATATAAACAAATAAACAATTACAATTTTAAGTAGAAGTAAAATAATATCTAAATTGAACAAGTAGAATTAAAACCGTGGACGAGGGAGTGTGGGACTGAAGGAGCACCGATCGTTGGCTACTTGGCTGCAACATGCAGGGGGTTGGGGCAGTGTAGGTGAAAGTCACGACTGAATGGAACTTTGTTTTGTTGAATGTTGATTTCCGACCTAAACCAAACGTTTAAGCATAAAGGAAAAGCATACAAATGGTTTGATTTAGTTTGTGCTTAAATTTGGATGGGCTTTAATTGGCTTCGGCTTTTAATTTGGTGAGCTTTAAACAAGTAGGGGTAACGTTATATTTTTTCAAGGGTAACGAAATTCAAAAACCGACCAAAACATATAATATTTGTACTACCGGCAAAAAGTTGAGGGGTAGAGTATGAACTTGTATATTTAGTTAATATCATTTTCTTGGACCTTAATTTACTCGATTTATGCCAAAAATAAGTTATTTGGATGCTAAAAACAAATTATGAAACAAAATAAGCTATTTAATGAGAAAATCTAGTACAATACCTAACAAAATTTGGCTTGGTCACCAAGAAAACGAAATTGGACCAGCTATAACATTTCTTGGAGTTTAATTTTCGTTAATTTAATCGAAAATAAGAAAGAATTGGCAAAACTAGTCCATGTAGTTCCCGAAAATGCGATTTTTAGCAGTTTTAAGCGATTTTAAAGGTTTCTAAGGGCTCTTTGGCATAATTGAAAGTTATGAAATTATAAAATAAGTTAAACCAAGTTAACTACCAATAAATACAAGTTTTAAATAGTTCGGAAGATCCAAATTACGTTCCTGAATCGATTTAAACTTAAACGAATACAAATATGAAAAATCCGAGATGTTATAAGAAATTTGGTGGCTTACATAAAAAGGGGGGGACGACCACATCGCGACACATAAGATTTTTGGGTTTTCGTTTATATATATGTTATAGATAGATAAATAGATATTAATTTAATAAAATAACTTTTCATATATTTTATTAATCAACGTAAGTTTTATCTATGAGCCAATTTACCCATTGAATGATTGAATAAATAGTTCTTTAAATTATTATTTGGATTCCAGAAAGTCAGATGCTGAGTCATGCTGTATTAGTGTTTTATTAACTAATGAAATTATTAGTTTTACTTTATGAACTTCAAGATTACATGTGGAGTTTTATTGTCTGTTTATAATAATACGTTAGTTTTAAAAACCAAAAAGTACGAGTCACCAACTACTTGTTTTGAAATATTAATTGAGTTCGAGATGAACGGACTAGGTTTTCTTGTTCTTTGTCACTATAAAAGACAAGAAAATGCTAAGCAATTTTGTAAAGTTATGTATAAACATATTTGATAAAGTTATATTTAAAAGCTTTTTGCTTCTTTTTTTCTTTTTCTTTTTGGCAATTTGTTAACTACAATAACTGAAATCATAATTATCATATGTATATTTATGGTGTGTGTTATTTAAAAAAACATTTAATTTATAATATACTTATTGGCCACCTTACTTAGACAAGTTATTTTGATAAAGACAAGATGACTTTTTTTGGATCTTTAAGAGTCTGAAATTCCTTTTACGATATCAATAATAGTCATTTTTTTCTGTATATATCTTAATTTTAAATCTTAAATATATATATAAACGAAACTTTTAAAGGCTCTCTGGTTGCTTCCTACATTCTCTCAAGCCATCAGATTGTTTTATTTGTAAATAGAGGCTTCTCATGCATTTGACCAGAATTCACGGTATAGGTCTCACCAAACCCAGATAGTCTTAAACGGGTTATAACATCTCATTAAATTAAAAATTAATTTCACCAAATATTTGATATGTTAATCTTATAAAATAGGGATATACTAAAAATTAATATCAGTTTTTTAAAAAGATATTACTTATAATAAAAAAACAATTTTATAGTAAAAAGATAAGCGGGTCATTGGTCTCACCAAACCCAACTAGCGTTTAAATCGGGTTATAGCATCTCATTTATTTGTGAAACATTTTCATCATCAAACCCCAAACCCTAAATATATTATTAACTTCATTACAATAAATAAAATTAAAATCCAAAAATTATAAATATTATAAAGAAATAACGTAAAACAATCCCCGTAATACCAGGGGGAATCTAGTTAATCATAAAGTTGACAAGTAATTAAATATATATTAAAGGTGTGTTTGGTATGAGGTAAAGGAATGAAAAATGGAATGGAATGAGTGGGGTAATGGAATGAACAAATAAATGAAATGGATCATTACCATTCTATTGTCTTGTTTGGTTACCATAGGAATGAAATTAATCATCACTTCATATTATTTTTTTTAAATAGTAAACTACACATGCATGCTATTTTCATCAATTAATAGAGGAAATAACATAACAATGATATAATAATATAAATATAATTATAATTATAACAATAATAGTTATATTATAATAGAAAAGTAACATCGATAACAAAATAATAATGATAATAATTATATTGTAATATAAAAAATAATATTGATAATAAAATAATAGTTATAATATTAATTATTATTTTTGTTATTGTTATTACTATTATTATTATTATCATTGTAGATGACTTTTTTTCAAGAAAAAAAAAGCACCTTATCTTAAGGAATGAAAAAATCTATAAATGGAAGGAATTACATTCCTTTGCAATGAACCATTTTCATTCCAACCTCCATTCATTTATACCAAACACTTCCTAATAGTTTAGAGCAAATGATATTAGTATTTATTTTCAAACCAATATCATCTAAGGGATTGCTTATTTCATCAACTTATAACTTATTAACTTTTTGAAAAGTAATAAGGTGTTTAGGATTGCTTTTAATGTGAGATGAAAAGTTTCATTAGTTATAGTGTTTTAACTTATTAACTTAATAAAAGGTTATAATGGGGTAAAATAAGGAATCACAAAAACCCCCTAATTAATGAAAACTAGGGAGGACACAATTAAAAAAAGTTAAAATATTCTTCAGCTGTAGCTTATCTTGTCCTATCACATAAAAGTCATGTATACCAACTTCCGAAGCTAATTCAAATTTTAAAAGTAAACTTATCGTTTATATATCTAGCATGATAATTAATAAGGAAACCAACCAGCTTCCAGCAAACAAGAAATCATGTTGATTGAAGAGGTCTTCCACATGAAAACCGGGACCTGCGACTCTACGCAACCAACTCTCGTCTTCAGGTACGTAAATTTTTCGCATGACTTTACTAGAAAACAAGGGCTTCACCGAGGGACACGTGATCATTATATGTGTTTGATGTTGTTGGTTATTTTAGTATTATTGGATAGTGTGAACAAGCACACTAAAAAAACATGTTTTGCATGTGATAAAAAATGACTTGTACATTTGTGTTCATCTTGAGATTTCAATTTCAGGGAAGTGGATTACAGAGATCGCTTCCTATATTGCATGACACAATTAACAGAATCACTAACGATTTCAATGGCCTCCCACTATGCTTTAAGATAGCAAACCTGGGTTGTTCTTCTGGGCCGAACACCTTTTTCGTCGTAACCAACATTATTGATAGAGTCCATGACATATGTTTAGAAAATAATTGTCAAGTGCCTCAATTTCAAGTGATCTTAAATGATCTATTTGAAAACGAATTTAATACCGTATTCAGATTGAAGTTTGGTAACCAGAACCGAAAACATAAACGATATTTAGATCATAAGCTCAATCTCGTAATTTTCATCGAAAATTACAATACAATGATATAACCCATGTGCTCGGGTATATATACTAGTTCAAACATGAAAACCTAATTAGACTAGAATACAAACTCATATCCTACTCAAACACTAATTAGTAAAAACATATTTAAACTCAAATAACTTGTACCCAAGTAATGTGCTCGACTTGGTACTCAAGATACCGATCCACCATAGGCTCGATGGACAGGCCCAAACCAAATTATGGCTAACAATCACCCCTCTAATTTCGGTTTGTCCTTCGAGAGATCATCCACTCCAAGTAGCTTTTGCATCTCCGCAAACTTTATACGAGCTAGAGCCTTCGTCAACGTGTCGGCTCGTTGTTCACTGCCGGGAATATGTTCCACTCTAACATCCTCGTTCTCGATACAATCTCGTATGAAGTGATACTTCGATTTTATATGTTTACTTCGACCATGCCACACCGGGTTCTTCATAAGTGCAATGGATGATGTATTATCAACATATAATACTACGACTTCTATCGGCCATCCCGTTACTTCACTAAGTAATTCTTGGAGCCAAACGGCTTAACCCGCAGCCGCGGTTGCTGCCATAAACTCCGCCTCACACGAAGATAAAGCTACCGTTGGCTGTTTATGAGTACACCAAGCAACCGGGGCATCATCAAAGTAGAAAACATACCCGGTAGTACTTTTGCCATCATCATCATCAACTCCGTGGCTACTATCGGAATACCCGTAAAGGTGACGACTTCCACCCCTCGAATATTTTAAACCATAAGACACGGTTCTTTTAACATACCGAAGAATATGCTTAATCGCATTCATATAAGATTCCTTTGGCTCTTGCATATACCGACTCGTTATTCCAACAGAAAAACTCAAATCCGGTCTTACATATAACAAATACCTCAAACACCCGATTATTCTTTGGTAGACGGTAGCATCAACGGGTTTCCCCTTCTCGTTTTTTGAAAGCTTTGTGCTCGGTTCAAGTGGACACTTGGTAGGATTACGAATCTCCATATTTGTTTCTTTCAAGATCTTCTTGGCATAGGCTTCTTGCTTGATCTCGATCCCGGTTTCGGATTGTCAGACTTCTATTCCGAGATAGAATGACAATAAACCCAAATTGCTCATCTCGAATTGTTCCTCCGTTTGTTTCTTGAACTTAAGAATTTCGTCCTTACTTGAACCTGTGACAAGTAAATCGTCAACATACACACATATTATAAATATATATCATTCTCTATATATTTTTGATACACCGCCATTTCACTTCGACATCGGTAAAAGCCAAGCGACTTCAACACTTTGTCGAGTTTCACATTCCAAGCTCGCGGGGCTTGCTTTAACCCGTAAAGGGCCTTCTTTAATAAATAAACTTTGTTTTCACTTCCTTTCTTTTCGAAACCTTCCGGTTGACTAACATACATGGTCTCGTCAAGTTCACCATGTAAGAACGCCGACTTCACATCCAAGTGATGTACTTCCCACCCCCCTCGGGCGGTTAAGGCGAGTATCAATCTAACCGTTTCAATTCGAGCAACGGGAGCAAAAACTTCATTGAAATCCACACCGAATTTCTGAACATAACCCTTCGCCACAAGCCGTGCTTTGTATTTTACTATTCTACCCATAGCATCATTTTTAATTTTATAAACCCACTTCAAACCGATCGCTTTAAACCCGTTTGGCTTGTCAACAAGTTCCCACGTTTTGTTTCGTTCAATAGTTGCAATCTCCTCGTTCATTGCATTATCCCCTTCTTTTACTCCGGATGCCTCGACATAACTCGTCGGCTCACCATCTTGAGTAAAAAATAATTCTTCGTATTCAAACACTTCATCCCTTTCTCCCCCCCGTATGGAACCTCAGCGCTTAACACATAATCATTGAACTTTCTTGGTAATATTGAGGTTCGGTTTGACCGTCTTGGGGTAGATGAACATGGGTCAGCATGAAAGTTAAATGAACCGGGCTGCTGATTCTGACCTGGTGGGCTGAATGGGCTGATTTCGCTGCTATTCGGGTTGATTTCGGTGCTGTTTTGGCTGAAATCAGTGCTGTTTGGGTGCTGTTTGGGCTATTTTCGGTGCTGTTTGGGCTGTTTTGGTTGTTTTGGCTGCTGTTTGGGCCGAGTTCGCTAAGGTATTTTGGTCAAACAAGTTTATAGCGTTACCAACTTGTTCCAAACTTACTACTAAATTTTCAGCCGGGTTTTCACCACTTTTAGACCAATTCCAACCTTGTTTCTCATTAAAAATAACGTCTCGAGAAACATGAATTTGGTGTCTAACTGGGTCATACATCCGGTATGCTTTTGTCCCGTGTTCGATACCGAGATAAGCCATAGGGGTACTTCGGTCGTCAAGCTTTTTAACTGAAGTAGTTGGAGGTGTTTTCACATAACCGACACACCCGAAAACCCGTAAATGATCAAGATTGGGTTTTACACCTTTATAGGCTTCATAGGGAGTCTTCTCCGGTAGTGATTTCGTCGGTACTCGGTTTAGGATATAAATAGCATGTCTCGCCGCTTCTCCCCAAAGCCGTTTTGGAACTTTTGTGACATGGAGCATGCTTCTAATTGTGTCAATAACGGTTCGATTTCTCCGTTCCACCACACCATTTTGTTGAGGTGTGTATGGGGCGGAATAATGTCGGGTGATTCCTTCACTTGTGCAAAATTTTGAGAACTCACAAGATGGAAATTCTCCTCCGTCGTCGGTTCGAAAAATTCCAATTTTGTATCCGCTTTCACCTTCAACAAAACTTTTATATTTTTTAAAATAATCACAAGCCTCGTCTTTTGATTTTAGAAAAAATCCCCACATGTACCTTGTGTGATCATCAGCAATAAGAAAAATAAATTTCTTACTTGACGGTGTACTCGGTGAAATTGGACCACATAAATCGCCATGAATCAAATCAAGTGGTTTCTTGTCTCGAAAACGTGTTTGATCGGGAAACGGTTTCCGGGTTTGCTTACCTACTAAACAACTATAACACGGATTAGTATAAGCAATAAACGAAGGAACACCACGTACCATATCCTTGGTTGTTAGAAGTTTCATTGACTCGAAATTCAAATGGCCTAAACGCGCGTGCCATAACCAACCCGGATCTTCAATGTTTGATAATAAACACACCGGTGTTCCAACCTAAAGCCACACCTTATACAACTGATTCCTTGATCTAACCGACTTCATTATTACCTTTCTCGATCTATCAAGCACTAAAAGTTGGTCATCTTCCATTATCACCTTGCACCCGTTTTCGGTTGCTTGCCCCAAGCTTAAAATATTGCTCGTTAAACTTGGGATAAAATAAACGTTAGTGATTAGCCTCTCAACACCATCATCACAAATAGTAGTTATCGAGCCTTTTCCCTTTATGTCTACACATGAACTATCACCGAAACGAACCTGTCCAGCAACCGTTTCATCTAAATCAGAAAAGTAAGTTTTCATACTCGTCATATGATTGCTCGCCCCATTATCGAGGTACCAAACGCCATCCTCCTTCGGTTCCGACTCGTACCGCTTCGGATGCACGTTTTCTTCGTCCAAGAAAACTTCTTTATTAATACTTATCTTTATTAAAACTTCATTCCTTGTTGCTGGTTCCTTTGCTTCGGTTAAGTTTAATTCGGGACGTCCTGCTTCGGCTCGTTTTCCTCTTCTTTCCGGGCATGCCGAAGCGTAGTGACCCATCTCGTCACAACGAAAGCATTGAACTCCCGAATAATCCTTTTTCTTACCCGAATCACCTTCTTTGTTCCGGTTGTATTTGCCTTTTGATTTGTCTCGGGATTGCTCTTGCCGTTTTCCTTTCCCTTTTTTCCCACACTTGGAGTTGCTCGGAGAGGAAGATTTATTAAACAAGAGTTTACCATGATCATCGTCCATATCATCGACACTTTTCACACGGTCCTCGTAGGCTTTTAATCTACCTACCGCTTCTTCAT
This sequence comes from Bidens hawaiensis, assembly GCF_021521415.1. Lineage (NCBI taxonomy): Eukaryota > Viridiplantae > Streptophyta > Magnoliopsida > Asterales > Asteraceae > Bidens > Bidens hawaiensis. The sequence goes on from NW_027498897.1 coordinate 56,756, forward strand.
ACTTTATGGTTTTCAAATCAATAACCTGTTTTATTGAGGCAACAACGTTTATAAAACGTTTAGGCATGCTTGTAAAAAACTTTCTTACTAGCCTTTGTTCATCGAGTGCAGAACCGAGCGAGGCGAACTTTGAGGCTAAACCGGATGGTCTCCCGGAAAAGTCATCAATAGTATCGGTGTCCTTCATCCTCATGGCTTCAAATTCAGTAATTAAGGTATGTAGGCGAGCCTCCTTAACCCTCTCTTCGCCAACATAACGGGTCTTGATCGCATTCCAAATTTCCAAGCGGTTTCGTGTTGGGCAACTTGGATGATTTGTTCTTCCGGAATTGATTCAAACAAATATGCGATCGCAGCACGGTTCTTCTTTTCATCTACTGCATCTCCCGGTCTCAGCTCAACAACATCCCACAAATCATGGCTTGGAACACGGCTTTGACTCGAAGTGCCCACTTGGTGTAGTTGTTCATCGTGAGCATCGGACAGAGTAAAGGAATTGAAGAATCTCCCGTACGGTTTGAAGATTCAGCCATGACTACTCTTCTTCTTTGTCGATTGTAGGTTTGCAAAAACCTAGGATCGATGTTGAAAACGATGAATAAACAGACTCCTTGGTGTCTTAAACAGCAAAAGGAAGAAACTCAGATGAATAATTGTGGTGAACAATTAAGTAATGAAAATATATCCCAAATTCCTTGGTGGTTGGTGGACTAGACAAGACGACAACTGATGAATTGTATTGGTGGACACAGTCTGGGAATTAATTGTATTTTAATAATGAAACCTCCCACCGTGATCTGAAGTCAATCTTCAAACGTGATTATATAACAAACTCGTGTTTAAACCGAGCTCTGATACCAATTGAAGTTTGGTAACCAGAACCGAAAACATAAACGATATTTAGATTATAAGCTCGATCTTGTAATTTTCATTAGCTCGAAAATTACAATACAATGATATAACCCATGTGCTCGGGTATATATACTAGTTCAAACATGAAAACCTAATTAGACTAGAATACAAACTCATATCCTACTCAAACACTAATTAGTAAAAACATATTTAAACTCAAATAACTTGTACCCAGTAATGTGCTCAACTTGGTACCCAAGATACCGATCCACCATAGGCTCGATGGACCGGCCCAAACCAAATTATGGCTAACACAGACCTCTGCCTGCATTCCATTCAAAGTTGAAGGAGGGCAAGGGAAATAAATGTGGATCTTGTTTTGTTTCTGCTATTCCTGGTTCTTTTTATGGTGGACTTTTTCCGAATGAGAGTATCCATCTTTTTCATTCGTCTTATGCTATTCATTGGCTTTCTCAGGTTAGATACCACCCACCAATTAGATTGATATACACACATATACACATACACATATATGGGAGCAGTGCTTTAAAAACTGGTTTTTTACTTGTACCGGACTTGGTTAAAAAATGATACAACCGGTTGAATCGGATGTATCGGGAGGTTCAACCGGGTTAAATAGCTTACCCTCTAATTCCATATAAATATAACTTCAACTCAAAAAGTAACCCAAAAATACATTTATAAACATCACATATAAACCAAACATCACAAATGAATAATGATCGAGTCAAATAGAAAGTTTATACTTTGTATACGAATTTAATCAATTACAAAAGATGTGAAGAAAGTATTCTTGGATTTTCAGGATACAAAATTGGTTGATTAACGAATTGTCGCTTATTGTGTTTATTAGTTTAGATTTTATCCATTAGGTTAAAAGTCATTTTTAAAAACTACCAGGGCATTTTAAAGAAAAAAACCGACGGTAAAATGTTCTATCAAACCATCCAAAAATACCGGGGTCTAAATACCGGCTGTCTTACCGAAATCCGGTATAACAGGTTCAACTGGCCGGTACGCACCGGTTTTTAAAACATTGTTGGGAGAGTTCTAGACAGAACATGGTTTTTCTTTTAAAAGAATAGGAAAATAAATATTGCATTTTTAGTGTTAAAACATTTTAAAATACAAAAATGGTTAATATTTATATTTATTTACTTTGACAAGTTTATTCATCTCTCGTAACATTAGAAAAATATTAACAAATTTTGTTTGTCATCTATGCATAATCTACGTACATACGTGTTGTTAAATGTTTACGTATAAAAAAAATAATAATAACATATGAACTAGTGTAATATTTATTTACGTACATATATAGCATACTCAAAATAAAAATAAATGAACTATTGATAAAAAGAAAATGAATGATTTTTGTTCTTACTGTTCTCGCAATAGTATACTATCCGTAATGAACATCGCCCTATATACACACACAATCATTAGTTTTGATAATGGCATTGTAACATATACCATTTTTGGTAATATATGCTGCATGTACTTATTTGTAGGTACCTCAAGGCCTTAAAAACAACAAGCTTAATATATGCATGGCAAAAACTAGTCCAACAAATGTGTTTGAAGCATATAGGAAACAATTTGATAAAGACTTCACAAAATTTTTAGCCATGCGCTCTCAGGAAACGGTAAGCGGTGGGCGTATGATTCTAACACTTGCAGGTCGGAGTATCACTGATCCAACCAGCAAAGATTGTTGCGCTATTTGGGAACTTCTAGCCAAATCACTTGACATGATCAAAGAGGTATATGGTCTACTTTTAATTTTCTACCCATGTTTAGTGTTCTATCTTCGGGTTTGTTTTTTGGGTTTCGGGTTTCAAAATTTTAATTTTAGACCAAAATCTTTCACGGCTTTTTCATATTCGGGTTTTTTTTTGGGTTTGGTTAATCGGGTTTTGGATATCTAAGAAAACAAAAAGAAAATAAAAAAGTAAAGAAAATATACAACGCGATTACGCGAATACTAAAGCAACATAAGCATAACCCGGTAAAGCAACATTTTCTTCTATTACGGCTGTTATTAGAATATATATATATAAACAATAAATAATCGATCAACTATAATAGGTGGAATAGAAACAAATGGAATATGTAGAGTGTTCCGTATATTATGTACATACCTAATATTAATATCATGTAGTTAAACAAATTGTTTATTCAGGTTTTCTCGGGTTGACACGAAACCTAGAAATCAGACCCAAGTAGGGGTGCAAACGAGCTGAGTTGCTCGTGAGCTACTCGAGATCAGCTCATTAAAAAGCTCGATCGAGCAAGCTGAATCGAGCCCGAGCCGAGCTTGAGCCTAAAAGTAAGATCGTTTAATAAACGAGCCCGAGTCTGAGCTTCACTTATCGAGCTCGAGCTGGCTCGCGAGCCTAAACGAGCATGTCATTTATAAATTTTTTTAAAATATATATTTAATAATTATTAATTAATATATATAATGCTATGAAAAAATAAATAAAAATAACTAAATAATATTTATTATTTTATACATAAAATTATAATAGAAAAAAAATATATAAAAAATAGTTATAATTATATAAAAAATAATTGATAAATAGTAAGCGAGCCAAGCTCGAGCTTAAAAATCTACACACGAGCAGAGCCCGAGCTTTGAAAACATAGCTTGAAACTAACCGAGCTCGATCCCTGTGTAAACTACACGAGCCGAGCTCGGCTCGCTTGCACCCCTAGACCCAAGAACCAACCCGAATTACTTCGGTTCAGATTCGGGTTGGCATTTTCTCGTGTTCAGGTTTTTCAGGTCGGGTTAGTTTAATGTAACAGTATATTCTACTACAAGGCTTGGTCCAAGAATCTAAAGTTAATTCGTTTAATGTACCACAACATACACCGTATGAGGGCGAGGTTAGGGATGCTATCAAAAAAGAGGGTTCGTTTTATCTTCATAGTTTGAACGATTTTGCGCTTGATTGGTGCAACACCCCACCCCACAGAGTGGTGACGTGTCACTAATCATAGTATTCAAAACATAAGACATCATTCCACTATTAAACGTTAAAAGTAGAGAGCCTTAGGGTTAATTATTTATTACATATTATATAACCGTCAAATCTAGCTGAACTAGAGTATGCTACAAAATTGACTATCATTTTATATTCAAATCCTAGAGCTCAATTCTTTTTCTCTCTTCACAGCCCACCCGAAGTAACCTGTGAACCTGCTATGAAAAATATTTTTACAGAATGAGCCGAATACCCATTATGGATAAAAGGCTCCAGTAAAATATTAACAATAATCAAGTAAGTACGTAAAAGATTAACAATAATTAAGTAAAAAAAAATTATTTATAACAACATTAAAATATAATATGTCATAATGTAAAATGATACGATACAAGTATGCAAGCCAATAAAGTAAATCGTATCACATGAATGATACCCGGTGTTTTAAAAACCGGTTCAAATCGGCCGGTTGAACCGATTAAACTGGATTTCACACAGCAGACCGGTATTTTAAGCCCGGTATTTTTGGCCGGTTTGCTAGAACATCGTACCAGTGGTTTTTTCTAAAATACCGGTTTTTACTAACAAAACGGTTTTCTGTCGAAGAAATTTTTGATATTTACGGCCCATATTTTATCAAAATTACTTTTAAGCTAACAATTAATATTTAAACGTGTAAACTTTATGACTGTTTTTTTAAAATTGAGTGCTTTTTTATTATTTTTTAATATGAATTAACTTTTGGATTATCTTTTGTTATGAAATCATTTACTTTTGGGTTATTTTTGGAGTTAAAGTTGTATTTATAGAAAACTATAAGGTAAAATTTTCAATCGGTTGAACCTCCCGGTATAACCCGATTCAACCGGTTGTACCACTTTTTAGCTTAATCCGGTACGAGTAAAAAACCGGTTTTTAAAACATTGATGATACCCACAAGCTGAAACGTATAACATTCCAGTGGGACTACATAGGTTGCAAACTATGTACCCAATGGTACAATGGTGGGTGTTGGCATACACCGACCACCCACAAATATCAAATACATATAACCTAGGATCGATCCATACGCTTCCTAATAGCTATTGGCCACACTTGCCCTTAAGAGACGCCGTGAACTAATCTCTCCGTCACGGAAGGAGCACACGACATCGATGCCACAATGTTGTGCCTGTGGGACACTCCACAGGAAGCGTAGAACTCAGGGTACCAGAGTATAAGAAAATAAAGGTAACGCGCTCAAAGTAAAAACAATGCCAACAAATATCTATACCGTGTAACAAGTAATAGAACATGCGATATTGAGTACAAACTTAAAAAATTATCGCATGCGTACAATATAAATCTATATTTGAGTTCAAACGACCATAACCGGATCTTGAAGCAAAATAAATTTGGATCCGATTAATATTCCAAAGACGTTTAGGAGTGCCAAAAGAACGCGAAACATCAATAGGATTTAAACAATCGAGCACGATAATAACAAGGGGAGGGGTAAGAATCCATACCTTTTCTGTTAAGTTGTGGTGAGTTTTGTAGTGGTGAAGCTCCTTTAAATTGTTTGTACACCTACATCGTATTTATATTATTAACTAGATTACATACTGTTTGTGTTGGTTTAACAATAATGTGTTTTACTCAGGTATGAGTTTTAATATATTTATTTTTTTATTGTAAGACTATTCTTAATGCCTTCCTACAACTGATTAGATTTTTAAATCGACCAAATATCCATGTTTTAAATTCATTACTTTGTACTGTATTTTATCATAATAGTTCAACACATATGTCTATCAAGATTTTAGTTAAAACTTATTAGTATACCTTCACATTATATACCCAACTTATTTCATGATCATATATATATATATATATATATATATATATATATATATATATATATATATATATATATATATATATATATATATATATATATTGTAAAAGCAAAATCTAGTTAATATTTCTTCTTTTCTGTAAAAGCATACAAATTTATGATATTATAATAAAATATATGTATATGTGTAATAATAAAACATATGCATACCATTTGTAAATGAGTGTATTTAACTAAATATGTCATGGCCGGCTAAAAGAGTAAAACAAAAGAAATACATAGGATAACAAATATATGACTTTTCTCTAACAGCCTTAAATATTGGCATTTATAAAACTTAGAAGTTATATGTACGCACTCGTTTTTCTTTCTTCCTCCTTAATTTATATTACATGTTTTGGTGGGATATTTTGATGATAGATGTTAACTACGAATTTCCCTTACATAATGGTATTTCCCTTACATATTTTATTATTATTATTATTAGCTTTTATATTGCGGTTAAACTGCGACCTTATTATTAATATTATTATAATTAGTAGTAGTTTTTTTTTTTTATATAACTGTTAAACTTTTTTTTTTTTTTTTTTTTTCATACACATGTTCTTAGAGCCGAGGGTCTCTCTGGAAGCCACCTCTTTATTCCTTTGGATAGAGGTACGGTGTGCCTACATCCCACCCTCCCCAGACCCTACCTATAGCTCTGCTGTCGGTGGGATTTTACTGGGTATGATTGATTGATTGATATGTTAACTACGAACAAACTTACTTAACACGTATAATTCAGTTTCATGGTCAGATCGTAGATTACCTCGGCTGCAAAGGTTAACGAATCTGAAAAGCGGGTGTCGCCGGAGAAGTCGTGGATCCCAGGAATGTGTGCTCTTTCGGTATTTGGGTGTCGCCAGAGATGGCACGCGGTAGAGACCGTACACAGTGCCGTTGGCCTTGGATTTCGCTGTGTCCGTTCACTCGTCGAGAAGAGAGTTGCTCCACAGGAAACCGGAAATTAAAAGTGTGGATAATAAGATTTGAGTTAGAGAGTGTTAGATAGATGATGGTTCAAAGGAACTAAGTGTTGATATATATAGCTGGCGAGATATGGTATGTGTTGCAGTGCATTTAATGCAAATGCTCCATATTCTTTACCTTTTATTATATTAATTTTTTTATTTTTTTATTTTTTTTTGTTTCAGTTTCCTTCTTTCTTTATTTATTATTGTTTTAATTTATTTATTTTTTTTAAATTAGTTTTTTATAACGACACTCTTTTTTTTTTCTTATATTATTACATGTATAGACTTTTTTTTTCTTCTTATATTATTATTATTGATTGTTATTATTAGTAATAATTTATATTAATATATATATATATATTTTGTTTCCGGATATTTCAATTGGCCCACGCCAGGGATAAACACTGCATATTTCATACGGGCTATTATCGAGCCAATGATGGCAGCTCATTTTGGGAATACCATAATGGATGTGTTATTTGAAAAGTACCAAGAGCATGTGGTTGATCATCTGGCTACCAACAAAGGAATGAATTATAATTTAGTCATTTCGTTGATTAAACGTTAAGTTTTTATTGGTGTATGCCTTTAAGAATCTGCTGTAAAATTGAATAAGGTGGGGTCAACCCGAACCAAAATAAGCCTGACTTGGTAATTTAGTATTTGAAAGGTTCCCAAGTGTTTTAAGTTATGTAGTAGTGGAGCAGTTAACCTTTAATCTTCTGTTTAGTTGTCACAACTACTCACAAGTCACGACCTCGTTGGTAACCGCATAAAAGATATTATTATGTAGCGACTCAAAATTCGCTAGAAAAATAAAACTCAAAATCATAGAGAGTTTACTTGAAATTGGCTCGGTATGAAAGGGAGCCAGAGTCGAGTCAAGCGTCGTAAACGAAATGAGTTCTAGTCAAGGTTGGCTTTCTTAAATTTACTCCAACTTTTAACATTTTATTCTTGGTCAATGCTTGTATATTGTATATCTCTAGTTAGTTATGATTGATCGTTTCCTTATTTCTCTCATTGTATTTGTATTCTAACTAGTATCAGAATATCAGATGTGCTTATATTCCCGTCACGTTACTCTAAATCATAAGACAAGCGTTAAAACAAATAAAATATTTAAAACGATATTTATTTGGCCAATAAAACCCGAACATTGGTAAACCTGAGCGTTGTTGGTACCCGGCGTTGTAGCAGTTAGTCGACACGAATTTGGTCGGTTTCAGTTACGGTACAATATAAACAATGTTGGTAAAACCTAAGCGTTAAAACCCAAAAAATAAATTCATCAAATTAACACATAAAAGATCTAAAATGGCAATTATTTGGTCGATAAATCTCGGGCGCTAGTAAAACTCGAGCATTGTCGATCCCGGCGTTACGGCGGTGGGTCGACATCAATTCTGTCGGTTTCGGTTACATTATTTATGGTTCCGGAACTAAAACAAAAATGCCCGTAAAATCCAGTCGTTGGTAGATAATGCACGTTGTCTGTTCCGGGTGTTGTAGTGGTGAGTCGACGCAAATAGCCGTTTAATCATTAAAACAAAAAACATATATATAATATACTTGGCCCAATCAGGTGCCGCTATATGGACCAATCATAGTCCAGCAACGTCAAACTCCTTTTTTATTATATATAATAATAATAATGAGATCGTTTACGACTCGATACCTTTTATGGCATCATAGGCAACCTAGGTCTCATGTTACGATGACCAATGGCAAGGAGTCTTCGCTAAAACCAGATACTCCATCTTGTATATATGGTTACAAATATTCAACATAAGCTACGCGTTTTGGATGAAACGGGAGTATCTTATAATTCTTATTCATCGGTGGCACTTCGCCTTTTGCAAATACCGATTATAAAATATGATGCTTGGGTCATGAAGATTGATTCCATTGTTTTACAATGGATCTATGGGACACTTTTGGATTACCTTCTTGTTTGTGTTCTTGAAACAGAATTCACTACTTTACTTGATGAAAAGATTATAAATGTGATCATTACCTTGCTCACCAAAGAGTCATTAGTGAAGAAAATTAGTACATATAGTCTGTGGGGGATCTAAAACACAATTTCAGGGTAAAGTAAGATTTTTTTTTTACTTGTTTCACGAGTACGGGCACCTGGTAACACATTTCGCGTATACCGACGACTAGTCATTAGCGGTGCTACCCCTCCCAACAAGCTGCATCCTTGCATATGGTTACAATAGTTGTAAATATAGTACATTTTGGTTTAAATTCCGGTTACATTAATAAACAACATCTAAATTTGGAGTAGAGCAGGATTAGATTAGAGCTGATAAAAATGAACTCTAAAACAGTCGTGCCTTATGGCCTTATGGTTATTTATGGTTATGGCCTCAAGCCACTCTAAACCGACTCATACTAAGTGAATCGATACAAGCTAAACAATCAACCACGAGAGCTCTATTGTGTAATTGGTTCATAATTCACAAGAAATTGATTACAAAGAAGGGGATGGGTAAAAAGAATGATATTATAAAGAGAAGGAAATGAAAGACAAGGATTTCTTCTAAAAACTTATTCATACCCTAAACTCTATTCTAACCATCCTTATATCATGCAATGATGCAATTGTAAATTTGTAATCCTTCATAATTTGTTGGGCTTACAAACTCTTAAATTGAGCTGCCTAATTTGGTCCATTTTGTTTATGGTGTCATGCATGTGAATTGGGCTTGGGCACATAATATTCATAAGTTCATAACACCCACAGTCACACATAGGGCCATTCACGAAACCGAGCCGAACGGAACGAAGGCTTGCTGGTTGCTTGGCTCGTTTACAACCGAACCAAACCGGGCAGCTGAAATTCGAATGGAGCAAAAATTGAATCGAGCCAAAATTGATCGAACATCAAGCGATTTTCGAGCATTATTTATTTCTTTTTCACTCTAAAAATTCCAATAAAAAACAAGTTTTATGGGTGTAAATAATATACTTTGTAAAAAATTATTAGTTTTTAGATAAACGTATAATATGTTGTAAAGTGTTAGGAGAAGTAAGCTTAAAGTGAGATATAATGAGTATGTAAACAAACTTTTAGTATTCTAAAAACTTAAATCACTAATGAAACGATAAAATTAACGGAATAGGAACAATTTAAAAGGGTTTAAAAAAGTAGTATACTTATATTTTATGTGTGTTTATATATTTATATATTTGTTTATATATAATTATATATAAAATAAATTAAAATTATTCGAGCCGAACCGAATCGAGCAGACCTTTGCTCGTTGCTTGGCTCGTTTACAAACTGAACCAAGCAGAGCGGCTCGTTTACAATCGAGCGAAAAAACAAGCGAGCATTTTTCGAACAATTTTACGAGCAAGTGACGAACGAGTTCGAGCGGCGAGCGGTTTGCACGTCCCTATTCTTACATGCCCCTAAATTGGCTAAACACAACTGGATATCTCCATTAACGCTTATAGAAAAAACAGCTACATTTTCATTCCTTATTTGTTGTTATTCTCATATGCATACAAGTGTTGAATTTTATATGTACTTGACAAATATTTTTATTGTTGCAGCTTTCTTATTTTAGAAATGTGCATAACTTATTTTAGAAATATGCATAAGTGCAACAAAGATTGTTTTGTCTACACATTTGCATGAATACAGAGAAACATTTAGCACACAATCCTATACATGAAGGCACAAATAAACCAGCAAATCTATCTAGTTGATTGGCAAACACTTCACACAAGTAAATTGTGTGACATCTAATCCATTAAATTTATTTATTTTTATCTATATAGAAGGTCAAACTACTGTAAGATTAAATCAAAATTTTTGTTAACAAGAAAATGTTTTTTATTCATTAAGAAGTAAGAACACTTACAGTAAATTAAATTTACAAGTGATTTTAAGTGTTAGGGGTTCAATTACTCTGAATCTTCAAAAACACGTTTTCCATATAGGACGTCATGTGATTGGTCACATTCTTCTTATTGAATCTCCATCGGTTTCCATCCCTTCCAATTTGACAAACTTTTAAGTTTTAAGTAATTTGGTAATAATAATAATAATAATAAGAGTTAAGTACGATTTTAGTACATGTGCTTTGTCCAACTACGCAACTTTAGTACCTATTTTGAATTTTGTGCAAATGGCTACCTCAGTTTCAAAAAACTTGCATTTTTAGTACTTTTTTTTAACCCCGTCAATTTTCATCCGTTAAGTCCGGGGTATTTGCATAATTTCATTATATAAATCAGAGGTATTTAGGTAATTTCATCATTATATTTTTCCTTTTCTTTTCTCCTTTTCTCTCTCCGATTAACCCCTTTCCCCTAAATTCATTCTCTTTAAACCCCTAATAATTCCTCAAACTAATCGAGACCGAAAATTCAAACTAATATAAAAAGGGAGAGAACTAATCAAACTGGTGATTCACTCGCATACCGTCGTCATCTTCGTAAATTTTCATTTGTTTTCTATTTCGCTGACCGGACCATGATTCATCGGATTCCTTTTGCGGTGGATCGTCTTCGTCGTCACTAGCGGCTACGTATCTCCGATTGCGCATTTTTAGTGTGATTCTTTAGTCTGCGTCAAGAGAGAGCATGGGTTGGGTTGTCAACTGGTGATTCAAATGTATACCATTTCCATGGGTTCGGTCCTTAAACTAATCAAGCGTCCGTGAAAACGTTCAGGCGAGTGCGAAGGCGTTAACTCTCTGCAACGGCTCGTACTACGCCTCGTTATTCTCGTCCATCAATTTCTTGGCGTATGATCGAACAATCTCATGTTTTCTCGAACTCACCGGGATCTCGTTAACTATCGCGAGCATTTGATGAAGAGCACGTGCCACCTTGTAATCTACCATCTCCGGCGTTTGTACACTTACCGTATCCACCGGAATTGAAGTATGAGCCGGAATTGAAAGAAGAAGAGATGAGGTTGAGGAAGAACATGAAGACTGTGATGATGATGATGACGATGATGATGATGATGTACGGTGTCAATTATTATTTTGGTTCAACAATATAAAATGAGAGAAAAATAAAAGAATAAAACAAATAATAATGAAATTATGCAAATACCCCGGACTTAACGGATGAAAATTGACGGGGTTAAAAAAAGTACTAAAAATGCAAGTTTGTTGAAACTGGGGTAGCCATTTGCACAAAATTCAAAATAGGTACTAAAGTTGCGTAGTTGGGCAAACCACTTGTACTAAAATCGCACTTAACTCATAATAATAATAATAATAATAGGTTTTCTCATTTGATTAAATAATGCGAATCAAGTTCTTTAGTACATCTAAATGTCCTTGGTAGTAGGTTGGTACCCACATACCACCTATTGTGGACTAACTATAGGGCGCCTTAACGCCTTTGACACCGCGCCCCTTCAAACAAAGAGGGCGTCAAAAGGGCCTTTCCCCTTCTTCACTAGTGTATTAGCGTCAATGCACCAGTCAATTTATTTTTCCTTTGGCTTTCTTTCTTTTATTTAATTTGTAGTTACTTCATAAATCACAACACATTAATTAAATGGTTGGTTTTTTAACAACTTTCTACCCACATGACATTAACATGATGTTTTTAACTAAGACTTTACGGTTATCTCATAACACATTACCTAAGAACATTTCTTTTTGCTATTTCTATATGATTCCTTAAGCCCAAAAGTGAACTCAATACTTTATATTATACTAATCACATGATAACCATTTTTAAAATTCCATACACCAATTACAAAACACGCTTAAAACTCCATGCCATCATTAATAAAAAAATCATCACAACCATATGTTAATTAAAACAAAAACAAGTCACTCCTAATTTTATTCATATTTTATCAACCACCAAGAACCGGTCCACTTTATACCCCACAAACCACAACAAACCCCATTGATACCGCCCCAATGGCACACCAAGTAAATACCCCCCTTAGTAAGGACAATATTGTCATACAAAAATATATTTTCATATCCTGCCTACACCACAATCTCTCATTTCATATCAATGTATTCATACACGGTCTGGACATTGACCCGGACGTCTTACCGGGTTAAAGATCGGACCAATCCGGAAGGACGGACTAATATTTGACCCGAATGACATGATAAGTAAATTATATATATATATATATAATTCATATATATAAATAATAATAATAATAATAATAATAATAATAAAAACAAACTTTAATTTTATTTATATTTTTTACATTGTTTTTTAAATGCATATCATTTATGTTTGATAAACAAATATATCGATGAAGCTTGATAGGTTGGCTAATGTGGTAATTATTAAAGCTTGTATCTCAAAAATGATTCAAGTTCGAATCCCGACATGCACACTCATTGTGGATTTAATAAAAAAAATGGGTATTACTGGTTTACCCACAGGTCACCGGGTCCGGCCCGACCGCCACCCCGGCCGGGTTTTTAGAAAACGGTCAAATACCCTGAACCGACTTGATATAGGGGTCCGACCGGCCGAGCCAAGTTTCAAAACACTGGTTTATATCTTTTTCGAGCATGCTCGGGATTGAGTTTGAAAACACCTTATTGACTTATTGGCTTTCCAAAAAGTCAATAAGTTAAAAGATGTTTGGCCATTACAAAATTTTTTTTATTTTAATCTTTTAATATAATTAAAAAAACAGTTTTTTAAAAGCTTTAAATCCTATCTTTTTAAAATAAAAAAACTAATAAATGTTTTCAAAACCAATGCTCTTCTTATTCATCTTATTATTAACCATTCAGTTATCATATAATAATATTAACCCTCTGAATCATTCCTCATATTTTCTCTCATCCTCCAAAACCCTAATTTTCTGATCTGTGTACATCTTCTCAATATGTTCTCATCAGTTTTTATTATTTCAATTGATTCAATCTGTTCATCAGATTCAATTCTCTGTGACTGTGTATGATTCAGTTGACAGAATCTGTTCATCAGTTTTGGATGACTCGTGACTAAAACAACAAAGCTTTTGAAGTTTTATTTGATTCTGCTTTGATTGATTCGTGTTAGGGTTTATGGCATCACCTGCACCAGCAAAATCACAACCGCTTCACAACTTCTCATTACCGCATCTCAAATGGCGTAACCACCGCACCGGCCGGAACAGACTCGCCGGCGACACGTCATCATCGCCGCCGTCAACTCCATGGCGCGAATCTTCATCTCATCAGTCAGCTGCTTACGTGTCACGCCGGCCATCACCTCTACACACTCAGTCCCGTTCAGAGTCAGAATCTGACCAAAACGGCGTCGTTCGGATTATGAAACCAAAGGTATTTACAAAGGTTATAAAACCGATGGATAACAGTAAAGGCAAACGAGCAAATAAGAAGATCTGTATTCGTTTCCGGAAGAATGACGTGAAACATGACGTCACCGAGGACAACCAGCAAAACGGCGTCGTTCAGTCAACCGAAGAAGAAGACACGTTACCGAAGATATGGAACCTCAGGCCTAGACGGCCGTTGATAAGCAACAAGCAGTCTAATATTGGCTCGTTAGCATTACCGGAGAATAATAGATATTATTCTCATGGATGTAATAATAGCAATAATAATAATAATCAGACTAATAAAGAAGAGTGTAGTATTCCGATGACGTCATCAAGGAAGCATAATAAGTTATCGATTTCGCTTACGCGTGATGAGATTGAAGGGGATATGTTTGCATTGACCGGAGCAAAGCCTTCGCGCCGGCCGAAGAAGAGGCCGAGGACTGTTCAGAAACAACTCGATGTAAGTTTTCGCTTTTGCGGGCGTATTAACCGATATGGTAAGTGTACTCGGTTTTTTATGTTTTCGGTATTAATACCCTTGGCATTTTTTTGGTGTTTTCAATGGTACCGATACCGATCTGTGCCCAACCGAAAAAATCGGTGCCGTATTCGGTACATGGTTTATGTTATTTTCAGTATCGGTATTTTTCGATGATATTAGATTCGGTGTTGTACCGAAAAATACTGATATCGAAAACAACTAAAACCATGTACCGAATACCGTACCGATTTTTTCGGTTTGGCACTGATCGGTACCAGCACCATTGAAAATACCGAAAAGTTGTGAAAACCGAAGGTACCGCTACTGAAACCATGATAAACCGAATACCATACCGTTTTTTTTATAAGGCAACGATCGGTATCAGTGCCATTGAAAAACCGAAAACAAAGGGTGTTGATACCGAAAACATGAAAACCGAATTCCGGCACTTATCGTGTTCTTTATCGATTATATTCGGTATCGGTAATGGTATTTGGTAAAAAAAAATGCTCTAGCGCTAGAATTAGTTTTTTTTTTTTTTTTTGTTTTTCAGAATTAATGATTTTTGGATTTACTGTTTAATGGCGTATGAATTAAAAAGTAAAAAGTAATTTGTGGATCTAACATATTTGCAGAGTGTGTTTCCTGGATTGTGGCTGGGTTCAATAACCGCTGATACATACAAAGTATCTGAAGCTCGTTCAAAGGTATAATAAAGTCTACACATGTGCAGGATGATCATAGATGGAGGATTGTTCTGGTACAAGTTTGAAGATTCATAATTTGTATAGATGGGTTTGGGAATAATATTAATAATCTTATCTTCTTGTTATGGGTTAATCTTAATTCTTGTTTCGGACGTAATTTCTTTTTTAATTATGGTCTTATTTTTTATTATAGTTTTTACTACCATTGTTGCTGATTTTATATATTTTATAGTTATATAAAGATGTTAGGATTAAACGCACACACGAAACCGAACACACACGCGAAAGCAATAAACAACACGAGGATTTAACGTGGTTCGGTATAAACTGACCTACGTCCACGGGTGACAACTAGGTATTCTTTATTGAGTGACAAGGGATTACAAGTACATAACATCATATATATAGAGAATAAACAAGAAATCTAAACCGGGCCGGGCTTCGGTCTGGCCACCCTACACCCGTCTGCCATTTGGACTTTAAATAATAAACCGGGCCTAAACAAAAGGGCCTACGAACCCAACAAAAGATTCGTTTACGATGTATAAATAATTTATAATTTATATTTTAGTTTTTAATATCTTTTCTATTAAAAATAAATGACGGAAAACCTCAGATCGTGTATGTTTTCATGACTTAAGCAGATCTTTTTGTGTGCAATAAGTTTGCGGTGTAAATTCAACCTTTGTGAGTGCATGCATTATATATCCATATTTTTCTGGATATGCAGTTACTAAATAAACCACGTGTACCATTCATTTTTTTTTGTCATATAAACAATAAAATTTTCATCATCATCATCATCATCATCGTACTCAGTATATCCCACCAATAGCAAAGCTATGGTAGGGTCTGAGGAGGGTAAGATGTAGACAGCCTTACCTCTACCCCATGGGGATAGAGAGGCTGCTTCCGGTGAGACCTCCGGCTCGATGGTAGTTTTGCATCAAGCCTTGGACATATTACATAAGGCACATAGCACTCAATCATCGGGACGCCGGCTGATTGGTGCATGTACCCTTGTCTTTCGGCTATCAACGCCACCACATGATGCCTGATTAACCTTCCATCACTTTTAACGTTATTTTCACAAAATTAGTAAAATAACGTCAAAATTAGTGCAATTTTACTTTTGCCCACCCGAGGGTTCACACATATATACATTATATGCGCGCACCGCAAGCAAGGCGCATAAACAATAAAATTTTATTTTTCACAAAAATAATGAGCGATGGGTATATTAATTTAATTGACAAATAAGTGGTGTTAATAAAAGTCTGAAGGGCTTAACTGTTAAATATGCACGGTTTTGTTCACGATTCGGTTTCGATTTAACATTTTGCCAGTTTACGATTGAAAACGTGAAAAACGGTTTGATTTACTGCTTGGTTTTAATATTTTGCCGGTTTACAGTTTGAAACGTGAAACTTGTTGTGAGAAGATAAGCCGTCTAGCATTTGTTATACTTTCTTTTCTTCTTTTTTTTTTCATTTTAAGAATAAAATAAAATCAAATGTATATAATATATTCATAAATCAATTTTCTAAATATAATGCAAAATTGTGCTTTTTAGTTGTTCTTATGTCAATTTTCTAATATAATGCAAATTGTGCTTTTTAGTTGTTCTTCACATTTTTTTTCTAGTCAAACTATAAACCAAATAACCAAAAGAAGTCAACCAACCAGCCAACCACACATCAGTTATCATTTTCCATAAGCAAAACACAATTAGTTTATTTCAACAACTTGTACATTTAATCCGAGATTACAATAATAATCACATACCATATTGTACCATCACATTCTAATATTTAACACATCAAAAACAACCAACATAATAACATGTTATGTTTAACAAAACTATAAGCAACTTGAATTCATTTCAAACAGCATCCTTTGTTGCCTTAATATTCTCTCCAAACCCCTCTTCCTCCACAATATCAATAACCTTAGCCTGCTTCTTCTCCTGACCCGATTTCGCAACCTTAATCCTCAACACACCGTCTTCAAGACGCGCCGTTACCTTCTCCATATCCGCATTCATCGGCATCCTAAACTGCCTCCAAAACTTGCCACTTGTCCTCTCCACTCTATGCCACTTGTCACCTTCTCCTTCCTCGTTCGCTTTTCGCTCTCCACTCACTCTCAACACTCGGTTCTCCTCCACCTCGATCTTAATATCCTCCCGCTTCATCCCGGGTACATCCAATGTGATCAAATGATGCCCCGAAGTCTCCTTCCAGTCGGCCCGAGCCAGGTTGAGAGTTTGGAGGTTTTTCGGGACATTGAATGGGTTTTGTTCTAGTATCTTGAATGGGTCTTCGGGCGGAACCATTAAGTCGTATAGAGGCCGGTTGTAAGGGATTAAAGCGTCGGTTTTTGTCGGGAAGGCAATCATTGTTAACGACATTGTTGTTAACACGATGAAAATGCACGTCTTTGTCGACATATTTGGTGAAATTAATAATTCGAGTTGATGTGTATATGACAGTAGGGGTGTTCAGAAAACCGAAAATAAATGTGTCACGTTGGCTGAATTCAATGTGTTGGTTAATGAAGGGGTGATTGGGTTTATATATTATTGAAAAGGGATTTCTGGAGTATTCGGTATTCCGTGGGAATGAAAGATCGGTAAGTTTCGAGATATTGCAAGACGTGATAATAATGGATATGGAAGCTTCTAGGCTACATATATGTTACAACACAAGCTTTTCCTTTTGTGAAATAATATTAGGCAAACATTTATATATGTTTGTTGGTGGCATTGTTTGTTATTTTAGTTTTTCATGGGAGATATCAACTAATAGTAATTTTAGAACCGAACAAAATATTCATATATTGTGTTGATTACGTACTATTAGATAGGACGACGTATTTGATGAAAACTCATTTGAGTTAATAAAAATTCATGAAAACTTAAAGTATTTATATATTGTGTTGATTATATATTATTATATAGCCAATGTATAGAATAAAAACTCACTTGAGTTAAGAAAACCCATGAAAACTTTACGTAACATCATTTTTTTTTGTTTCTTTTACATATGTAATATATGTTGTTGCATTTAATACACATTGAAAAATTTAAAAAAAAATTGTTTTGTTATTTTTTTACTAACTTTTACATGTATTTTCAAGAGAGAGGAAAAATTATTTTTACCTTTATATTTTTTTATTAACTTTAATTGTGAACCGTAAGATTCCAACTTTAATTAAAAACATGTGGTTGAGAAAGAGTTTCTAGAATTTTCACACCTCAAATGAGTTTTTTTATCCTAACCCCTATTAGATATATTTAAGATAGAAATCATATGTTACCGACATAGTTGGATAAAAATATACAATATATTATTTATATTATATGTGTTTGTCATTTATAAATGTGGCACAAACTCATTTATCCATTTCACTAATATTTAATTCTCAAACACATTAGGGTTATACTTCATTCTTCACTGCTCTAGATCATTCTGACTGGGCAAGAGGGTGCATGAGCCGCGTGGGCTGGACCATTAGGCCTCTGACATGGTGTTTCAGTTGGCTCACATGAGCCACATCGGTATAGCTTATAGCCTTATAGTTTTATATATTATTTATTTGAGAATTACTGAGAATTAGAGTTAGAGTAGAAAACGAGTTTGTTTTAGTATAAACAGAGGTTATGTGTCATTGTATATCTTGGTGGGTTCAAGTTTTCATACGAGTTAATAATATTGAGAAAGTCATTATAAGTTCAAAAATATTGTGTTCTTGGTGCTAATTTTCGGGACATGATTTCTAGCAGTTTTTTGTTATGTATTTAGTCACATCTATTTTCGTATTACTTAACATAAACTTTTGTATACCAAAAATGCATAGATTAGTCATTTGCTCAAGGAAACTACATTTTGATTGTGAGGCATATATCGATTTGTTATTGAGTGAATGCTCTTCAATTTATTTTATGTCGAACTTAATTAAGAAAATATTTTGTGCCAATGTAGCATAAGAAACTTAATTAGGAAAATATTTAATATTGATTCGTTGATATTCGATTAAAAATAAGAATTTAAGTAATGATTTGCTATTCAATTTCTTATTTTAAGTTGTATGACAATATATCTGTCTATCTATATAAATCTATAATCTATAATATATATAAACGAAACTCCTAAAATCCTAGGTGTCGCGATTTGGTTAGTCATCAGATTGCATGGTTTTTAAATTGAGACCTCTTATTGATTTAACCAAAATTCAGGGGTATGAGTCTTATTAAAACCAGATAGCTCTTAAATGGGTTATAACATCTCACTAAATTAAAAATTAATCTTACCAATTATTTAATATGAAAATCCTATAAAATAAGGATATACTGAAATTTAATATCCAATTTAAAAAGAAAAAGATATTATTTATAATTAATAAACAATTTTATAGTAAAAAAACATAAGCGGGTCATGGGTCACAAAATCCAGATAGCTTTTAAACGGGTTATAACATATCATTTATTTATAAAATCCTTTCATCATCAAACCCTAAGTATATTATTAACTTTCTTACAATAAAGAAAATTAAAATTCAAAAAATAAATATTAAAAAACGAAATATGTAAAACAACTATTCTCTCAAGCTATCAGATTGCTTTATTTGTAAATGAAGTTTTCTCATGTATTTGACCCGAATTCACGGGTAAAGGTCTCACCAAACCGAGATAGCTCTTAAACGGGTTATAACATCTCATTAATTGATATAAAAATCCTATAAAATAGGGATATACTAAAAACTAATATCCTATTTTATTTAAAAAAAGATATTATTTATAATTAAGAAACAATTTTATAATAAATAAAATAAACAGGGTAATGGGTATCACCAAACCCAGATAGCTTTTAAACCGGATTATAACATATCATTTATTTGTGAAACCATTTTATCATCAAACCTCAAGTATATTAATTATTAACTTTCTTACAATAAATAAAATTAAAATCCAAATATACATATATAAATATTAAAAACGAATAATGTAAAATAACCTCCGTAATACATGGGGTAAAATCTCGTATGCTTTATTTAAATTATAAGGATGAGAATGTGGTAGCTAAATAACATATAAACAAGCTATAAACAAGGTTTATAACGTAACTCGCTTGTAATTATATTGAAAAAAGTTTTAAAAGCTTAGTGCGAGCTAATTTGGCTCGTATAAACTTTTGAGCCGACTTTAATGTTCAAGCTAATGGAACGTTGCTCGAGTTAATGAAGTCAACTAAAACTAGTTGGAATAACGTAAGCCCATGTGTCCAGGAGGAGGCTCTGGTCTATTTAATCATCGTCGACGCCTTTACGTTTTTGTTTGTAACTTTTATTTTTAATTAATATCAAGGGCCTTTCAGTCATTTTGTATAACCTTAATTGAAAAAACTAACGTTCATAATTATAGGGACTATAAGTGTTACACTTTCAAACTATTGATGGCCATAGATACAATTTCTCAATATTAAGGACCAAACCTGCGATATGGACATACTATTGGGGCCGTCTGTGTAATTAGCATAATCAAATATAACCTCAACACATGTACAATGTAAATGAGTCAATATGCTTATAAAATACTTAGATTGTTTGTAATAAGTCTACTCGGTTCGAGTTTAAATGAACTTCGGGTCAAGTCTGATGGAAATCATTCACTTTGTTTTTTAACGACAATCTACACTGCTACTAAACTACACGAATTTTCTAATTTAACTCCATGTCCAATGATTGAATTAAAACTTTTCATTAAAATATATAAGCCTTTACCACTGAACCAAATATTTAAGTTACCCGAACTTATTATTAGTTATTTAATAGGTAGGCTAGACGAAGAGCTTGATATAATTAGTTTGCGAGCCAATTAATTACATAAACCTCATAATATATTCTACTTCTAGCATAACAAATATTATTATATTAAAACATAATAGAACCTAAACAATTATAAGACTAGTAATCGTGGATGAAAAACAAGTATCGTTAATTTATTATATTAAAACATAATAGACCCTAAATAATTATAAGGGATGAAAACATCGACGTTACGTCGATGCAGCAACCGTTTAACGTCGGGTACGCGACACTGCACTATTAAGGGGCCAACGCTTTCACTTGGCCAGTCACGTGTAAGATAATGAATAGATGGTGAGTCCACCCACTAACAACCAATCAATATTTTCTATTTGTTTATTTATTTATTTCATTCACCATATTACCATAATAACTAGCTAGTTATCAGCGCCGTCTCTGAGAACCGTGAAAATTTTTCCAGCCGAATAAAAAAAAATGGGCCTTAAATTAGTTAAGTAATTTGGTTTAAACATTAAGACTACATATTTTCTTTCCAAATAAATATATCTTACTATACTATTAAAGCAAAATATATTTTCCACATGTCATTTAACTAGGTTATCCACATAGGATGCCAAGTATACAATTTCTATAAATAAATTATCCACCTAATAAACAATTTAATTATAAACATTAACTCCTAAGTTGAAGAATGTTTCAAAATATAAATGGTCATAATCACCATTTATTGAGTAACAAAGACAATTAATTGTTTTTATTGTTATTTTCTAAAATTTTGAGACTTTGTTATTTATTTATTTATTTATTTGATTTTGGGAAATTATTTATGAACGTTTGGACTGGATGTATGGATGCTTGGATTGAAATGGTGGTTTAAGTCACGAAGTTTGGATTTTATTGTTGCTTTATTAATCAGTTTAATCAAAATTATAATTGTTATATCTCATTGTTATATTCATATTTGTAGCATTTTTTATGTTGTGTACTTATATGTTATATAATTTCGGTAAAAAATATTTTTTATAGCACACAACTTATGTTACAACATTTACATGTTTATGATTCGTAACTTACAACATATGATTTCAGCACATGATGAAGTTTTAATTAACATGTCTTTTTTTATTTCATGGTATAAATTAGAAATATGTTTTAATTTTATTTATCTATATTTTTCTTTGTATGTTGGATCTTTTTAATTAAAACAACAATATGTGTAACATCCTAAAATTTTAATGATGAATAAAGGAAGTTATGTTTAGAGATTTCGCGTAATTAACTAATATCGGGTAAGGAGCGGGTCTTGGACTTGGATTAATTGAGATGGGTTAAATGAGAATGGGATTTCAGGGATATAAATACCCCCAAAATCCCAAAATATCTTCATTTTTACCATACTCTCTAACACTTCCAAAACACGCACACCACACACCTCAACCGCCGGCGGCCGGAAGAGAGAGGCGAGATCCGAGAGTGTGAGAGAGAGTAGTTGTGATTAAGCAAATAAACAAGACCCAAACAAGCTCAAAAAGGTATGATTCTTGATCTTTGAAGTTTAAAGATCCGAGCTTTTAGTGTATAAACGACCGAAAATGGTCGGGAAGCGTAGTGGGTGATGTTGAACCGTAACAAGGGTGTTAAAATCGCTCGAAATGTTGGACAGAAACCGAAACTGCGGTTATCTGGGCAACTTCGCCTTCATCTGGGCAACTTCGCCTTCAAAGCGATGAACTTCGCCTGCAAGCCAAGTTCGCCTGATGAACTTCGCCTGCAAGCTAAGTTCGCCTGATGGCAACTTCGCCTAGAGCTAAGTTCGCCTGATGACAACTTCGCCTAGAGCTAAGTTCGGCTGAGGCTTAACTTCGCCTAAAGCTAAGTTCGGCTGATGACAACTTCGCCTAGAGCTAAGTTCGCCTGAGGCTTAACTTCGCCTAAAGCTAAGTTCGCCTGATGACAACTTCGCATAAAGCTAAGTTCGCCTAAGGTTTAACTTCGCCTAAAGCCAAGTTCGATTAGAAAATAAATTAAAAACCTAATGAAAAATGTGTTAAGACAGTTAATGGAAATAAAATTTTTCCAAGCTGACCTGGCAGCTCGACCCCAGCCAGGGGCTCTGCCCCTTGGACCCTGCTAGGGGCTGCCGCCCCTAGACCCCGCTGCCAGGGGCGCTGCCCCCGGACCCCCGTTCGTTGTGGGTCATATAAAGATAGAAATACATTATGAGAAGTGATAGTTAATTAATACGTATACTTGTTATACAGTCAGCCGTGCACAACTGAAGAAAGGGATTACGATTAACGGTGAACGTAACCGTGTTCAGATGAGTTTCTAGCCCCATTTATGTGTTACGTTTTCGGGGCTGTGTGCATACTCAATATGTTTGTTAATACACTTATCCTAAGAGATAAGTGTATGCCTTATGTGGATAATGTGAAATGTATGAATGATTGCTTGATGGTACGTGAACGATCTTCGGATATTGCATGTACTGTCAGGTTGTAACGCTATGTATAAGGTAAGTATGTTATGTATGTTTATGTGTATGAACATGATAGAGATAATAGAAGAAAGAAATGATAATGTATGGTTGTATGGTAACGAAGAGGGAATCGAACCCTACTAATATTCGAGAACTAGGGAACCGAACCCTACTAATATTCGAGGAAAGAGGGAAACCGAGCCCTAATAATACTCGTGGAAAGAGGGAAACCGAGCCCTAATAATACTCGTGGAAGGAGGGTACCGAGCCCTAATAATACTCGAGGAAGGAGGGTACCGAGCCCTAATAATACTCGAGGAATGTAGGGCGTAATGCTCTTTATAAAGTAAGATATGAAGGTAAGTTAATACAAAAGAAATAATGAAAGAATGAAAGAATGAAAGTAGGAAAGTATGAAAGTATGAATGAAAGAATATAAGTTTATGTGTATTGTATAGTGTATGATTAACTAGAACTCACTCAGCGTAGCTGACTTTTAGTATGCACGCAGGTGAGTAGGATGAGGCAGCTCGCTTGAGGAGACACGTGGCACTGAACAAGAGTCTGGCATCTGAAGACTTATGATGTTTTAATTTTAATGCTTTAATGTTGAAAGACAATGGATGTTTTGAGACAAGTTATGAATTATGTAATGTTTTATGAAAGTTTTATATTCCGCGTAAATGTTTTAATTAACTCTGATATTTAGAACTGTGTTTATGAGTAAATCCAACACGAAAGTAGGGCTACCGGTAACGGGGCCTTACAATATGATACCTTATATTAATAATGTTGGATGTTAGATTATCTGCCGTTTACAATTCATTAGATTGTATAACACATACGTACACACACACACACATTATATATATATATGTATGAAGTTTTATATATTTTCATCCGTATGTAACACGGGATCTAACCTAGTACATATATATTTAAAAAAAATTCAGGCTATTCGGGTGTCAGGCCGGGATCAATCAACCATCCGACCTTGTCTCGTAGCCCGCCTTACTAGTTATTGCTAGTTAATCCACAATGTGCTAGTTAAGAATGAGCTAATTAAAGTCTCGTTTTCTGTGTAACACTGTGCATTGCTAGTTAACCTACAATGTGCTAGTTAGACCGTGAATTCATCCAATCATATTGTGTCATGTGGCGCTGACTGGACCCAACCCTTGTCGGTCGCGCCACCAGTGAATTCACCCCGTTGTTGTTCGTGCCCGCTGAATTCATCCATTCACGAAACAACCCATCAATTTTCTTCGTTTAGCCCAAGCGAGCACACTAGCTCACCAATGCCGGTCACTCGCTTGCCGCAACGCTTAGTCTTAAGATTAAGAATGAGCCCCTTAAAGTCTCATGGTAACTCATGGTTTAACGACAATCAAATGGAGAAAGAGGCTAATAACACCAATGCCAACGGCGGTGTAGGTGGTTACTGGTGGTGGGCGGCTGCGAGTGGCGTCCAATTAGCTTGGGGCATATACTCCTTCCGCAAAGGCTACTCCGGCGACTCACGCCTCATGCCTGCTAAAGCTTTCGGCGTAGCTTCTCTGTTCGTCGGCGCCACCGCCACCGCCACCGTCGGAACCCTTAGAGCCTCCGGCATCCACTCGGTACCAATTCTTCTTCTAATTTTTACGATTATTTGAAAATTAGACAATCTGTATATATTATTTAAATCTGAAGCTCATTTAGTTTAATTGATAGTAGATTTTAGGTTAATGCGTATGTTTATAGGTAGACTATTTGTTTTGGTTGGGATCGTGCAAGTAGGGATGCAAAATAGCTGAGCCTGATCACGACTAGGCTCGAGCTCAGCTCGTTTTGACCTCTTTTTCCAGAGCTCGAGCTTGGCTCTTTTCTCAAGCCCTAGCTCAGCTCGTTCGTTTTTCTTTTTCTTATTTATTATTACATTTCAGTTATTTATTATATGATTTGAGGAAAACCTTAAATGAGCATAAGCTCGGCTCGTTTCGAGCTCTTTTTCCAAAGCTCAAGCTCAGCTCTTTTTCCAAAGCTCTTTTCTCTAGCATGAGCTCAGCTTGTTCGTTTTTTTTCTTCTTATTTGTTGTATATACACTTTAGTTATTTGTATAATTTGAGAAAAACTTTAAATGAGCCTAAGCTTGACTCGAGCTCGAGCTCATGTGATCTTTAACAAGCCGAAGATTGGCTTGAGCTCGGCTGTGCATTGTGAAATGAATACATAGAAGTCCAAAAGAGTTAAAATTTAAAAATACACTAGGCTCGTTAAGGCTTGACGAGCCTAAACGATATTCCCATCCAAGGCTCAAGCTCAATAACTAAACGAGCTTTATTTTCGGAAACAATATTCCCATACTAGTCTCGAGCTCAATAACTAAAGAGCTTTATTTTTGGCCCGGGATCGATAAGGCTTGGCTCATTTCGAGCTTTTTATCGATCTGATCTCGAATAGCTCGCACGCGGCTCAGCTTGTTTGCACCTGTATTGGTAAGCTACTGCCAGTAATTAACATGTATCATTAAATTTTTAGTTTAGTTTCTTCTTTGTGCTTGTGTCATCAATTCATCATGATTTATAGAATGATTCTTATGCAATTTAGGGTTATTGTAGAAAAAGCTTTACCTGAATGTAATTTTACATTCATGATAAATATGAACTGGTTTTATAGCAATAGAAGATTTTAACATTTCGTTTTTCTAAATGGAGCATCTACTTGCATTTGGTTAGAGCGTTTAACTTTACTTCAATCAACGCCTCTGCTTGTTTTTATTATATTTCTTGTGAACTCCAACTTCACGCCCTGCTTGCGGTGCGCACATATAATGTATATATGTGTGAACCCTTGGGTGGGCAAAAGTAAAATTGCACTAATTTTGACGTTATTTTACTAATCACGTGAAAATAACGTTAAAAGTGGCGGATGGTTAATCAGGCATCATGTGGTAGCGTTGATAGCCGAAAGACAAGGGCACATGCACCAATCAGCCGGTGTCCCGATGATTGAGTGTTATGTGTCTTATGTCCAAGGCTTGATTCAAAACTACTATCGAGCCGGGGGTCTCACCGGAAGCAGCCTCTCTATCCCTATGGGATAGAGGTAAGGCTGTCTACATCTTACCCTCCTCAGACCCTACCATAGCATTGCTATTGGTGGGATATACTGAGTACGATGATGATGATATGATGATGATGAACTCCAACTTGACATCACTTTTGTCAACTGATGCTCAAATATTGCACATATTGGATTTTGTTTAGGTCTCCATTTGTAGTTTTGAGTTCAATTCAACTCATCATGCTGCGTATGTTGATGCATGCTAGGTCTTTTATTAGTTGATCTGCATATGTAGCAAAACTGTTTAGAAGAAAAAGACTACATTAGTGATTTTGGACAAAGGAGGAAGGCTCAAATGTGAACAATTAGATATCAGGAACCAAAGGAACCGCTTTTTGGCCATTGGATCATGTTTGCAATGGTGTTTTCCTTTAAAAACCGAGTACGATGATTAGAAAAGTTATCCTTTAATTGTAAACGGGCCAGTCATAGTCTAACCAAGAAGTGGATTAAATTCAAAAATAGCTAAAAAGGGAACATGCCAATCGGGTTGAAAGTCGCCCAAATTATTATTAACGCGTACAAACTCTCCTGAATTACTTTATTCAGAAAGTTAATTTTTATTGTATTATTGCTTTTGTGATCACATTTAGCCCATTAGTTATTTAACAACCTGGACAATAAGTGTGCGCGTGTAAGCCAAATCTTTAAAACTCGTACTATTAAAATACCCATTTTGACCTTTACCCAACCTGTTTCCATGTCTGCCCATTTTGCCACCTCTGGCTAAAGAGGTGAATGACACACACACACACACACACTGTTGCTACATTATACTAAAGCTTTCTTTTAAAGCCTGGTTATCAGGATCAAGTAACTTATTTACTTTGACATAGGTAAACGATGCCATTGAGGCTGGTGCGAGTATAAGGTCTGGGCTCGGAGTCAAGGGCAGGGGATGAATGATTTTGATCACTATGGTGCAAACTTTATTGGTGCAAACTTTATTTTCTTGAAGAACTTCAAGACCAACAACTTCCGGATTTCACATTCGACATGGCATGGCTGTGTTGCTTTGAGATAGAGTATTTAATAATCTGATTATAATCAAATTAAATTAGAGAGAGAACAGTTTGATTGCAAGGCTGTCAATTATCTAAGCTGTTAGTTATGTTAATAAAAACCAAAACTCATATCAAAATCACAAGGACTGGTTATGCTTTACCATTATACACGTCTCCTGTTTACTAATCAATCTCCTATTGATTTGAGGACTAGGCTATACGCCCGCAAACCAGACCGACATATCTGTATGCCAGATCGAATGACTAATGTGGCAACGGGAAGGGTATGTTTGTAAAATCCCTCCTTATACCCGTATGCCAAATTTAATGATTGGTGGTGTCAAGATGTTGGAAAAAAGTGTCCCTCTGTAATGGACAAAATATGTAGATTTACAAGTAGATTAAAGGATGTATGAGTAATCATTCTGAAAAACATATTGCAGGACCCTATAAAACCACAAAAACTAATTCATCGCATATAACTACTTTTTTTGAACGATGAACGAACGCCATCCAAAAATCTACTAAAATACGCATGATGCCCACTTTGTGGGACTCGAACTTGCATCACTTTAGTGAAGATAAACACCTGATGTTACTAGCGTCGCATAGACGTGCACAAAAAAACCGGTTCCGGAACCTAACTGGTGGAACCGAACCGGAACCGGTTCCAGTTCCAACCCGGTTGGAACAATACCCGGTTTGGGTATTTTTGTACCCGAAAATCGTACCCGGTTCTCATATTTATATGTCAGTACCGGTTCCAACCCGGTTCCTACCCGGTTCTTAATTGGAACCGGTTTGGTTCGTACCCGGAATAACCGGCTCCGACGGGTTTTTTTGAAGGGTCAAACAAAAGTCAAACTAGCCGTTGGAACCGGTTCCAACGGTAATATAGCCGTTGGAACCGGTTTTTGGGCCAAACCTATATATAACTTGTTTCCATTACTTGTTTCACCACCAAACTCAAAAACAAACTACAATACTACTCCTTTAGCAAACCCGTTCCTTTACCCGACCATCCAACTAAATATTATTATGGCACCCATCAAAAAAACTAACAACAAGGCTAAGAAGAGTGTTTTTGTTGCCCCCGTTCCTGTTACGGAGGACCCAAGGGTTGTTACGGTAGTCAACCATAACCGCAACCAAGACGTATGGAAGAATTGGGATTTGATTGTGGATGACGAAGGTTATCAAAAGGCTCGTTGCAAACTATGTGGTTCAATATTAAAGCACGATTCCAACTCTACTTTGAGAAAGCACATCGAGAAGCCATATTGCAAGGCGTTAAAAGGGATTGGCGCGACCGATCAAATTGACTTGGGTAAAGATGGTACACTATTTCGTTACAACACGACTCAAGTTCAAGATAGAATGGCAAAGTTCGTTATTGGTTTGCCGTTTAACCACTTTGATGACCCGGAGTTGACGTCGTTGATTCGCGAAACTCTACAACCGAGATACACACATGTAAGTCGTACTACCTTAAGACGTCATTGTATCAGGTTGTGGGAGTGTGCTAAAAAAGAGTTAATCGAGTCTTTTCATTCTTTAGAAGCCATGGTTAGTTTAACTACCGATGTTTGGTCGGCACCACACGGGTTGCCCGAATCATACATATGTGTCACCGCTCATTGGGTTGATCCGGTGACATGGCAATTGATGAAACGCACCATCGCTTTTGAAAACTTCCCGTTCCCACATACCGCCGAAAAATTGTTTGAATTACTTGATGAAGTTATAACGACTTACAACTTGAGAAATAAAATATTTTCGATTTCGTTTGACAACGCTTCAAACAATACTAAGGCGGCTGAAAAATTTATCATTAAATATTCACCACCTTGTTTCGGGGATTTTTTTCATGTCCGATGTGTTGCACATATCATCAACTTGGTTGTCCAAATAGGTCTTGACAATGAACACATTTGTGATGATTTAAAATACTTTAGACTTATGTTACAAGATGTCTTCAAAAGTGGTAAAAGAAGACATCTTGAATATAAGAACTATTGCAAGTCGGTTGAAAGAAAGTATTTGGGGCCGAATTGGGACGTTCCAACTCGTTGGAATTCAACTTGTCATATGTTAAAGTGTGCTTTTGTCCAACGCCAAACTTTACAAGCTTTTCATAACAATCTTGTTGAAGAACGCGAGGCCGATATGTTTCCGGAAAGTGTTTGGGTCCAAGTCGGTTATTTGTTGGAGTATCTTGATGTGTTCAAAAAGTCAACAACAAAATTATCGGGAGTCTATTACCCTACTAGTTGTTGGGTTTTGCAAGAATTGTACTATATGTCTTGTGTTTTTAAAAGCTTTGCGGAGAAGAACAAACTCTTCGAAAATATTGTTGCGGTGATGAAAGAAAAGTTCATAAAATATTTTGAAATCATACCGCCGGTGTTTACTTGTGCCGCCGCATTAAACCCCTATTGGAATGTTAATGGGGTTGAAACAACGATTGAGGAAATATTCGACAACTTAGGTATGCACGAGATTGACCCGAAGTTGTCGACGGAAGCGAAGGACAAGTTCAACAAAAACCTTCAAGACCTTTATGACCATTATTTTCAAATGTATGGTCCAAGCACGAGATCGTCTTTTGTGAAAAAAACAACAACTGGTAGGCCGTGCAATGACCCACTTATAAACTTGATGAATGGGATTCGTGAATCGGCATCTAAGAGGCAAAGAGGAAACACACCAAGTAGCGAACTTGGTCGATATAGTGGAGCAAACTATGTTGAGGGCGCAACGGTCGACGAAATTCGCAATATTGATTTGTTGGCTTGGTGGAAAGGTAAACAAAACGAATTTCCCATTCTATCCGCCATGGCTCGTGATTTGCTTGCCGTACAAGCCTCAACGGTTGCTTCCGAATCGGTTTTTTCTCTTAGTGGGAGGGTGTTATCTATGCGAAGAACAAAACTAACTTCCGAGTCTCTAGAGGTTTGCATTTGCCTAAAGGACCATTTGGATGCGGTGGATCGTGTACAACACAAGGCGAACTTTGAAGATGAAATACCAATAGAGCGTCATATTCATGATGAGGAGGCGGAGGACGGGGTTTCTTCCGATAACGAAGACGAGGGTGAAGACGAGAATGAAGACGAAGAAGAGTTTTAATTATTTGTTTTGGTAAAATTATTTGTAACTTGTTCAACTAATATTTAGTTTTGATTTGTTTTATTATAATTACTTTTGTTACTTATGATTAATTGTTTGTTACTTTTTTAATAACGACGAACATTTTATTCATCTAAAAAATAACTATTACAAACATTATTAAAACATAAACGATACTAAACATAACAACTAAAACATAAAAAAACAAAGTCCGTCGTTTTAATCCGGGAATACTTATTTTTGGGTTGTAGAGCCGGACGACTCTCCCACTTCCGTTTTTTTAGCTTCCATTCTTCTTTTCTCTCGACAATACTTATTCGTATGTTTTCGTAATGTCGAGTTGGACGCTGCTTTAAGAAACTTCGAGCAATATTTGCAACGTGCCAACTCATGTGAGTCGGTCATGAGACACGAATCGTAATGAACCCAAACATCGGGGCATCTTGTTGTTTCGATCACCATAACAACGTCATCATTGGTTGCCATTTGTTGTCGGTTTAAGGTTAATTGTGGTTTGGAGTGTGTTTTATAGTTTTGGGAGTGATTTAACAAGTACACAAACAAACCTTGCTATTTATATTTATAGAAAGAAGATAACCTATTTATAGTTAAAAAACCGGTTCCAACGGTCAAAAACGGCTATATAGCCGTTGGAACCGGTTCCTAACGGCTATAATGTTTAAATTTCAAAAAAAACCGGTGGAACCGGTTTTTACGTAAAAACCGGTTCCGGTTCCAACCTACCCGGTTCCTAAAAGTTTGCATTTCTGGGCATCGGTTCGGGTCGGGAACCGAACCGGTTCCTGACTGGAACCGGTTTCATTTTCTACCCGGTGTGAAAAAAACCGGTTCTGAACCGGTTCGGGTTTTCAAGGTGAACCCGATTTGTGCACCTCTAGCGTCGCATTGCTTATAACTAAATTCTTGGGGCCCAAATTTGTGTTCTATGTTTTCCTACAAATTTGAAATGTGAATATGACAAGCAAAACGGCGTAAAAGCCAAGAAATATTCAAGTTTCCATGAGAAGTTTTAGCACCAGATAGTAACGCTTTAGCACCAGATAGTAACGCTATGACAATGGCAAATTTGAACTTTTGGCTTTACTTCGCTTGTTTGTCCTTTCAAAATCAGATCTTAACATGTTAAATCACGTTCGAAAATTAAAGTATATCTTAATATTTTTTATAGCCATAATCTTGAACTTGTTAAAAGCTTATTTAAATAATGTGTCGTAAAGCATGAGGTAGGTCCAGGCGATATCAGGCGAGAAACTGTACACTTCACACAAGTGCATGCGATATCATTAATTCATTATGCTTTCTCGAAGAGCTTTTGAGTGGGTGCGCGCTTGTGGGCTTTGGGTGGCTTTAGTGACGCGCCCTTATCTTTCTAATATGCACATAAAGATGGAAGTGGTTTGAACGACAAGCCAATTTTTTATTTATATACATGGTTCGTAACTTCGTTAGTTTTAGCGAGTATGTTGAAGTGGTTTCGATATAAGTTGAATTATAAACTAGTGATTCAATTACTCAAAACTTTGTTGTCCTAAAGACTCAAATTTGAATTTCACCTGTTTGAAGTAAAGCAATCCGATAAAGACTAAACCAGGCAGATACTGAAGAGTACCGATAACTGATTTATTGATATAAAACTACAATAAAAGCAAGTAAATATACTCCTTTTGTGTTTCAAATGACTTGGTAAATGACTCGTTTAAGACGACGCTGGCGGTGGCTCCTTGACCATCTCATTAGCTGTTGGTGAAGTGGGCATAGTAAGAATACCAGTATGTAGTGGACCACATAACTTGAATTCTTCAGTTGTATCTGACTTGTTTTCTTTTACTGTTCTCTGCAGTGTTGAGTATGCACAGTATTCTACTTCGTACACTGTCAAGTGCTCTGTTGTGTGTGCAACGACTGAGACCCCAACACCTTCACCTGCATCGCGTATATTTAAAATGACACTTGCTTATTTTTTTCACTTTTTATAAATGTAGCACAATATGAAAACTTGAATGATAGAAAAATAAGAAACGACTACTTACCGTGTGTAACAAGCAACAAGTTTTCATTAGGGTACTTATCAGCAAGGGTCTTGATAATGCTCTTGTACCTGTCTCTAGCGGCCTCAGATGACTCTTCCCACTTTGGCATCTGATGACATTTATCAAGAAATTAATAGCATTACTTGACTATTATAAGTGATCAAAGATTAGTGATCTTACAAGTTTTGACCTCTTTGTATCCTCGTTCTACACTTGAATCGACTGTTCCTTTTGGTAAAACAGCTTCACATTCCGAAATATTAAAAGCAAAATTTCCATCTTTAGGAGCGTTCTCAGCCCGTATGGCTCGCTTGTTCAGCATTTCACAAAGTCCATCCTCGACAGACGCCTGCAACATGTCAACAATGTCGAACCAATTGTTAACCAAACTTTCTGAAGATGTGCCATGAAACATTGAAGACAGTCATTCATAAAAGGTAGCTCTACAAAAACCACAGATCATCAAATCTTCAATTCTCATTTGCATTATGATCTAAACAGTTGAATTTAACAAGTTTTAAATATACAATATCCATATCAGATCATAGATCACTACTAAACCAAATTCACCTTAACTATCAGAAATACAATCATTTGCCTCTCACATCATCAAAAAGCAACTGTTTATTAGATCTAAAAACAAGGAATCAGTATTTGGAACTAAGATCAAAATCATCTACTCATTGATAAATGATAAAGATAAAGACATCAGAACTACTTATGTTAGAAGATGCACCATCATGCATGCATAATTCCACATCTCTAATCATTAAGGATATATCCAATAATATCCAAATCATAGATCCCTTTCTAAACCTATAGCATAACCACAAATTCACCTTGATTAGGGGTGCAAACGAGTCGAGTTGCTCGTGAGCTACTGGAGCTCAGATAAGTCAAATGCTCGAAATCAGCCGAGCTTTTTCGATCTCGAACCAAACCCGAGCCTCAAATAAAGCTCAATTAGTTATCGAACCCCAGCTCAATCCTCGTCTGGGAAGCTCGTTTAGGCTCGTCGAGCCTTAACGAGCTTCTGTGTTTTTGAAACTTTCCTGTTTGCGACCTCTATGTATTAATTTCACGTTGCACAACCAAGAGCTCGAGCCGAGCTTTGGCTCGTTTAAGATTTTTCTCAAAATACATAAAATTAATTTAAATGAAACTTAATTAACAAATAATTAACTAGCCGAGCCTAGCCAAGCCTGAGCTTGAAAAAACATATCACGAATCGAGTCCAAGCTTTAGAAAGAAAACTCAAAACGAGCCGAGCTCAAGCCTTGTCAAGCTCAGGCTCATCTCATTTGCACCCCTAAGTGTCCTTAATTACCAAATATATAATCATTTACCTCTCAAATCATCAACAACTGTTCACTAGATCTAAAAACAATGAATAACTGTCACTAACTAACATCAAAATCATTTCCTCAGTTATAAAACCAAACAGAAAATCACTATGCAAAAGTAACTAATAAGCTAAACACATTAGACCTAATTATATTAATAAATCAATCAATAATATGAGAATAATAACAACAAAATCAGCAAAATCATCTCCTCATTCATAAAATCAAACAGTAAATCACTACGCATCAGTAACTAATAAGCTAAACACATTAGACCTAATTATATCAGTAAATCAATCAATAATATGAAAATAATAACAAAATTAGCAAAATCGTCTCCACATTCATGAAAGCAAACAGTAATCACTAAGCATCAGTAACTAATAAGCTAAACACATTAGACCTAATTATATTAATAAATCAATCAAAATAATATGAGAATAATAATAACAAAATCAGCAAAATGATCTCCTCATTCATAAAATCAAGCAGTAAATCACTACGCACAAGTAATCACTAACATAAACACGTTAAACATAACTATATTAATCAATCAATCAAAATAATATGAGAATAATAATAACAAAATCAGCAAAATCATCTCCTCATTCATAAAATCAAACAGTAAATCACTACGCATCAGTAATCACTAACATAAACACGTTAAACCTAACTATATTAATCAATCAATCAATAACACGACCTTAAGCTTCGAATGATAATAATAAAAATAATAATAATAATAATAAATTAAAATTAGCATACAACATTAAGCTTATATAAACACATTACACCTAATTACGTTAGTGAATCAATCATAATCATAATCATAATCATAATCATAATCATAATCATAATCATAATAATAATAATAATAATAAAAATAATAAAAACTAGCATACGACCTTAAGCTTCGAAGGATCAATATCAACTCCATCAGCAGAGCTCATAACATTGGAACAATCACCAACGGCACACAGCGCGTGAATAACTTCCGATGCGGTCTGAAGGCAGCGTAGAAACAGCGATACGAACACACGGTGAATCGGAAACCCTAGGTTATTGCTCAGCTTCTTACCGGTGCAGAATGCCCTAACTTTGCCGTCTAATATCAACGGCGGATCCCACGGTCTCTCGGCTTTTTCGGTCCACAGCGGCTCGAAGTTGTCGATCCGGTCGCCGTGGCGCATAACGACGACGTTTTGAGTGTGGTTTTGGCCGGAAGCCATGGCGGTTAGTGATTAATGATTATTGTTTTTGTTATCGTTAAGTGAAGGAAATGGTCGATGTGGCTTCGTTGAAGGTTCCATTGAAGGTTCGTTCAAAAGACGTTGCAAGCAGTGACTCGTGACATGCACGTGTTTGTTGTTTTCTTTTTAACAACTTTTGGAACCGCCTCAGTACCCGGGTTAGTACCTGGGTGAGTGAGATGTTTTAAGACTCAGTATCGATAGTCCATGCTGATTTTGTAATCCCATCAACAAGAAAACCCGTCGTTGTAGGAAATCCTATATTGAGTCATGTTTCGAATTTAAGACGTTAATATCACAATTATTTAGGGATGGGGGCAGGTATCGGTAACCCACCAGGCCCATTACCAGTCGAGTATTCAGCATACCCGTTGGTATTTTCAAGTACATTTTTTTATCATTATAATTACTTTTATACTTTTTATGGGTTTGGATCAAATACAAATTAAATTAGCGTGCAATTATATATACAACATAGTGTAATTATAGTGTAGTGTAATTACAACGTAGTCTAATTGTACTAGAATTATTTACATAATTACACTACTTATATATGTAATTACACTACTTGATTCGCATAGTTAACGCATTAATTTAATTTGTACGTTAACTTTTTCATAGATAATTAGATGTTAACTTTTTCCTGGATAATTAGACGTGGCGGTGTGCCCTTATTATTTCAATAAATTAGATGTGAGCTTATTTTTTAATGGGCTTAGTTTTAGGTGGGCTTAATTTAGTATTCAAGCAAGCTTATATAGTTATATAGTCTATGGATTTATCATTTATAATGGGTTGTAGTTTTATAACTGTTAATTTGTAATTTCCAGCCTTGTAAAAGGAATGTTTTATTTATTGTGACATACCAATATTTTCATCTTTGTTTAATTGCTTCAAATAAAATACCAATGTTAATATGATATTATTGTCCAAGGTTTAACAAGAAACCGGATATATCATACAAAAACAGTTCACCATGTTTAGCTGTATGACATTGTTATTATCATCAACAATATAGAACCACTATGTGAATAAAAATGATCATATGATACAAAATTTACCGGCAATTTCGCTTTGTTCAACCGATAAAACCAACCGATCATGCATCAAATCTCTAGTTCTTTATGTATATATATGTTAACATCTATGAACATAAATGTAGAACAAGATATACATATTACATTGATCACTTTCAAGCTTTGATAAAAAAAAATGGCATCAAAGCTTCACCTTTTCTTACTACTTTCACTTTCATTCGCTTCGTTGCGGATATCAACAGCCGGTGATCCCGACATTCTTACAGACTTCATCCCTCCACCAGCCTTATTTGGCCCTCCGGGCGGAAACTACTTCACCAACACCGATTTTAGGTCACTTGTCGGCGCCCCCTTCCCGCCAACTTTCAAAGTCGTGAAAGCAACGATGGAGGAGTTTCCGGCTCTTGAAGGCCAGAGCGTTTCCTACG
Organism: Bidens hawaiensis; assembly: GCF_021521415.1. Taxonomy (NCBI): domain Eukaryota; kingdom Viridiplantae; phylum Streptophyta; class Magnoliopsida; order Asterales; family Asteraceae; genus Bidens; species Bidens hawaiensis. The sequence goes on from NW_027498897.1 coordinate 93,604, forward strand.
CTGCACTCTTGTTCCCTAACGGGACGGTTAACCCACCACACACCCATCCACGAGCTTCTGAGCTGTTGTTTGTGCTCATGGGTTCGTTACAAGTCGGGTTTGTTGACACGACTAATAAGTTGTTTTCACAAACATTGCAACAAGGGGATATCTTTGTGTTCCCTAAAGGACTTGTGCACTTTCAGTTTAATTGTGATGCCAAGGACCCGGCTTTGGCTCTCTCGGCCTTTGGAAGTGCGAGTCCTGGCACGGTGAAAGTTCCAAGTGCGGTTTTCAATTCGACCATCGATGATCAGGTGTTGGCATTGTCGTTCAAAACCGATGTTGCTACCATTCAAAAGATCAAATCCGGGCTTTCGGGCTAATCAAGATCAAGTACTTGCAAGAAAACTTGGATGTATGTTTTGTTTGGGGGGTTTTGGAAGTTAATAATTGTGTACCATTTGTAAGGTTACTTTAAAACAAGAGCGACAAGTCTAGTTTTTAAGTTTTATAACTAATAAAGATTACTTTTTATTGAGGCTATTTTGTATAGGCTGGTTATGCTATTGTACTAGTGTATGGTATTTTTAAGCGGACCAATCATATGATATACGGGTGCATAGTATTTTTAAACAGACCAGTCATACGATATTTGGATGTAAAGTCTTTTTAAACAACAATATACCTCTATACGAGCATATTTTGCATGACCTATATAGACCCAATTACCCACACGTACAAAATCCCTATACAAACGTATACAGTTTCATACAAAGCCCCATTTGGGCGTATACCAACAAACAATACACCCATGTATAGCCGTATAATATCAACTCAGTAGGGGTTGATTAGTAATGCAGTGGGTGTTCGTATAACCTCCCATTTCTATATTATACCTATTAATATTTAGAGTTAATGGCCATTTTCGTCCCTGTGATTTGCTACTTTCGCCACTTCAGTCCAAAGTTTGAAATTTTGTCAATTTAGTTCTTATACTTTTAAACATTAGCCAATTAAGTCCCCCGTCTAACGGCATCCAACTATGCCGTTAGTTTAAGGGGTATTTTTGTCTTTCTCCTGTTTATTTTTAGTTAATGGTCATTTTCGTCCCTGTGGTTTGATACTTTTGCTACTTCAGTCCAAAGTTTGAAATTTTGCAATTTTATGTTTAATTTAATTCAGTTTTTTTTCTTTTTCTTTTTTGTTTTTGTTTTTGTCTGTAACCCCTAAGAGCATAATCCAAGCCCAAAACCATCAAGCATTGACCAAAACAGGTCTACATTTACTCTGTTGACAACAATAATCATACCCTTCCCCATTGTATTTAGTTTCTATACATTTCCTAAACTCTCCCCCATGGTGGAATTCCAGGTAAAGCGGTCAAGGTAATCCCCTAAAACCGTATTATACCGATAAAACTAAAATCGTTTCTTTGGTTAATGTATTAAGTTAGGGTTTAGAGATTAACATATCGTAGCAAACATCTTGGCCGAAATCAACATCAGGAGGTCGAATATCTCGCATTTTCATGTTTGCTCAACAAATCGTTACACTAGATCGCATGTGTGTTCTTCAAATCATGGTGTTGTTCTTGAATTCTTCAAATCGACAACTCTAGGGTTGAATTCGACAAATTCAAGAACAATACCACAATTTGAAGAGCACACAAGAAATTTAGTGCATCTATTTCTTGAGCAAACATGGAAATGCGGGATATTCGACATCCTGATGTTGATTTCGACCCAGATGTTTGCTACGATATGTTAATCTCCAAACCCTAACTATTATGCATTAATCAAAGAAACGATTTTAGTTTTTTCGGTATAGTTCGGTTTTAGGAAATTACCCTGACCACTTTCCCAATGAATTCCATCATGGACTGAAGTAGCAAAAGTTGGCAAAAAAAAAAGAAAAAAAAACTTAACTAAATTAAACATAAAATTGACAAAATTTCAAATTTTGGACTGAAGTAGCAAAAGTATCAAACCACAGGGACGAAAATGACCATTAACTAAATATAAATAAGAAAAAGACAAAAATGCCCCTTAAACTAACGCATAGTTGGATGCTGTTAGACGGGGGGACGTAATTGGCTAATGTTTAAAACTATAAGGACTAAATTGACAAAATTTCAAATTTTGGACTGAAGTGGAGAAACTAGCAAACCACAGGGACGAAAATGACCATTAATTCTAATATTTAATAATCACATAAATTTCACCGTTATATTATCTCAACATACAATAGTTTTTGCTATGTGTGGAATTTACTGGGTATGATTGTTGTTGTTTATTATCCACCTCAACTTAACCACCAGGCTTGGCGTTTGACAATTGGACCTGGTTCGGTAAAGGTGCACAAATCGGGTTTTTTTAAATATCCGGGTTCGGGTATGACCAGGTATTGGAAATTCGAGTATTGGCAATACCCGGGCAGGTTCGGGTCCGGGTATTGTTTCTAAACACCATACCCTATGCATCGGGTTTGGGTCAGGTATAGAACCGGATATTCTAAAACCGGGTATTTGAATACCCTATTTTTCAGATATTGAATAAACTCTATTTTCAGGTTTTTTCCCGGGTATTTTTCGGGTATAGATTGGATTTTTTAAAAGGTTGCACATTTTAAGGGTATTTTTGGGTATTTTTCGGATATAAATCGGGTATTTGAAAAACCCGGTTTCGGGTATTGGAGAAACCCGGTTCTGGGTATGGAACCGGTTTTGGTTTTCGGGTATTACCGGGTATAAATCAGGTCCGGTTCCGGGTACGGGTCTTGGTACTAAAATGCATACCCTATCCGTACCCTACGGGTAGAGTCGGGTACGGGTTCGGGTATCAAAAGCCCGGGTATTAAAAAAACCGGTTCCGGGTATTTTTTTCGTGTCCGGTTCCGGGTTCAGGTTTTTTGTGCACCTCTATGGTGCGGTGGCAGACATGATCTATGCACTAAGTTTATTTCTACTCATGATAGTCTAAAATCTAACTGAAGAAAGAATACTTATACACTCATCGAAACCTGGCTAAACATCGTCGCGCCAAAACTCCACCATACATGCATAAGGCAAACAAATTTCCAACCATTTTCACAACCAAACAGTCCAAAAATAGAGACAGAAAGAGGGGAAAATACCAACAAGAACATAAGCAGCCGCAATTATTCAATGTCGCAACCACCTAACATGAAGGTTTTAAGCGACCACAAAAGGGCATATGCAACCCTTCTAATCGCACAAATGATGGCCTTTTAGTAGTTTTTATATGAAGTTCAAATAAATGAAGATATAATCATGAATCCCTGTGCAGATAAAATATAAGATGTATAAAATTAAAATAAGACCTATACTCCTATACTGTGTGAAGTAACCAAGGCTTCTTGTTTCTACTCCTTTGGCTCAACCATGAGTAACAAAAATGATCATATGATACAGAATTTCTTGCTTCGTTCAACCGTTAAAAACAACGATACATCAAATCTTTGGTAACAAATCATCACAGGCATTAACTAAGCATATTCTTTCACCACCTTAATTGATCCATCTCTATATATATATGAGTTGACATCTCTGCACAAAATGAGCAACAAGATATGTCAAAGATGGCTTCAAAGCTTCACTTTTTCTTACTAGTTTCACTTTCATTCGCTTCGTTGCGGATATCAATGGCTGGAGATCCCGATATTCTCACAGACTTCATCCCTCCACCAATGTTTTTGGGCCCACCGGGAAACTACTTCACCTTCACCGGGATGAGGTCACTTGTTGGCGCCCCCTTCCCGACAACTTTTAAAGTATTGAAAGCAACCATGATGGAATTTCCGGCTCTTGAAGGTCAGAGCGTTTCTTATGCAGTACTCTTGTTCCCTAACGGGACGGTTAACCCACCACACACCCACCCACGGGCTTCCGAGCTGTTGTTTGTTCTCATGGGTTCGTTAGAAGTAGGGTTTGTTGACACAACCAATAAGTTGTTTACGCAAACGTTGCAACAAGGCGACATCTTTGTGTTCCCAAAGGGGCTTGTTCACTTTCAGTTTAATAGTGATGCTGAAAACTCGGCTTTGGCTCTCTCGGCCTTTGGAAGTGCGAGTCCTGGCACGGTGAAGGTTCCAAGTGCGGTTTTCAATTCAACTATCGATGACCAGGTGTTGGCATTGTCGTTCAAAACCGATGTTGCTACCATTCAGAAGCTCAAAGCCGGGCTATCAGGTTAATTAAGATCACTGACATGAAAAATTGGGTGTAGGTTGTTTGTGGGTCAATAATATGTTGTTTTATGCAATGACAGCTAATAATATCATGAAAGTTTGGATGTATGCTGTTTGTGGATCAATAATCGCATGAACCCGGAAAAAGAATAAATATTCAAGTTTTCAACACTTGACCATGGTTTTATCATTTACGCAGTGACAGATAATAACAGAAATTGTCACCCTAGATTTAAGTATCTAATGGGTCACACGGTTACACGATCAAACTCAAAAATCCAAACACTAAACGTTCAGCCAAAACTTCACTGTACATACTTTATACATGCTACATATATCTTAAAAAGGTTTTAAAATGCGTACCGTCATGTTACAGATAAAGTCGTATAAAGCCCGTGTGCTGACTGCCTATTCAAGTTACGCTGATATCATCATACTTACCTCCAGAATCCAATAGATAGCTTCGTCTCTACTCTTAGGAGGATCGACGGAAATAATACCTGCATATTAATTATGTTCTCACTTGTCAATTTCAATTCATGTTTCCATAATACTTATAATCTTAAGTTTCGATAATATTATCATTTATAATTTAAAAAATACAGACATAGATTCAAATCTAATCAATTTTACTAAGTTTTGAAGTTGAAAAGTCAAATTTAGGATCTATTTTTAAAACTGTTTTTGTACAGCAAAGGAAGTACTTACACGAATATCTTTATGGCATATAAAGCGGCATATTTCCTAACAAGACGTTCAACTGAGTACCATTCTGACCGGTCAGAACCATTTTGATAACTAATTCGCGGCATGTGGATCGAAGCTATTGTTTAAAAAAATGAAAAATAAATCAAGTGAGTTATCAATAAGAATTAAATCACGTCGGTACCACACATACCAGACTTTTGAGCAGCTGAAAATGCAGCCTTTGACAAGCACTGCTCCAGATCAGGAATAGAGATACTGCTACGAGGCACTTTGCGCCTCGGATTATATGTTTGAACCACAGCTAAACCAACCCACTGACCAGCATTAGCCACTTTATTCTCATCATCTTCACCTGCTGCACAAATCGGCCTTTATAGTTTAAATGCTAACAGACACTCTAAACAATTGCATTAATAATAAACTTAAATGCTAAGAAACTAACCAGTAATTTCTATAAGATGCAAATCACCAAGATGAAGATCCCCAAATTCAGAAGCGCGCTCATATGCATTTGGAATTTGTGATGAAAGTCTAGCTAGTGCATCAAACATGCCACCATGACCCCATTCTCCCGAATCATCAACACAACTGCAATAATACATACACAAATGAAGCAGCATGGTAATGAGATAAATATGTAAACAAAAAGAAAAAAGAAAAAACTACCTACCTAAATATTATACATGGCTCTGATGGACAAATTTTGGATGGTTGAGTGCAGTCCCCATAAACTAAGTTTACCGAACCTGAATCTGATAAAATATTGTCATCTTGTGGGCAGATAATGTCTTTGACCGACATTGACTTGTATCCGTTAGCTTCCCATTTTGCCAATTTCTTCTCTTCAGCTTTCTTCCTAACAGACTCAGCTTTGAGACGCTTCTCCTCGAGTTTTGACCTCTTATTTGCCTCCTCTAATGCCACATCATCACGGGTTTCTGATGTTTCTTTAAGCTTCTGGACCCATGAATTATATGAAGCTTCATCAAGAACATGGTCGTATGACTTTCCACCTGATGCACTGTTTGAATTAACCTCAACTGTAAGATTCTCGACTTCTGATTTCCCTCCATGTCGGACTGCTATAACCTTTTCTACGATAGAGTTGACTTTTGACATGTCAAGTTGACCCGAACTCTCATTGCTTTCAGTAGTGGGATCAAACATACGTAACCCTAGTACAACAGATTTCAGATCACCAGCTTCGGCTCCAACTATATCTTTGCCTTCTTTATCTATGCTGTCATCACCTATGACATCATGGCTTAATTGCATCTTCCTCTCTGCTCTATGCATTATAACCTCCTCCACGGTCCGCTCCGTAACTAGATTTATAGAAATAACATGATTCATTTGACCAATTCTATGAGCCCGTTGTAGAGCCTGCTTATCCACCTGCGGATTCCAATCTTGCTCGTAAAATATAACCTGCATTTTGTTTCATCCACAGTGAGTAAATAATATGTGCATCTGTAATATTAATAAAGGCAACTGAAACTGATAAAGGTACAAGGAGAGAGAAATATAAGTATTGGGAGGGCTTACTGTGTCAGCAGCTACAAGATTCAAACCAACTCCCCCTGCTCTGGTTGAAATCATAAAGACAAATGCAGTGGCTGAATCAGGGTCAGAACTGGAATTTCCAGTAACAGACTGGCGGCTAAAACTCCTTATTGCAGCAAACCGTTCTTCAGCCCTAATGGACCCATCAAGACGCTCATAAGGATATTTTCTCAACTCCATATAGTCCTGTACTTCAAAAAATTTCCAACAAATTTAATTAACTGAAAATGTATGTTTGAGCACGGATGTCATTTTTTAACCACAAAAGAAAAGAAACCTGCAAGATGTCAAGTGTATGTGTCATCTGTGCAAACAGAAGAACACGATGTCCAGAACTCTCTAGCTTCTGGAGTAACTGGTCCAACAGTATAAGTTTGCCACTAGCCTGAACTAAGTGTTCACCCTCTTCATATGGTTCAGGCTCAATACCAGCAAAGAGGTAAGGATGGCTGCATGCTTTACGAAGCTGTATTACCTGCATAAAACAAGAAGCTTACGTCATCATATACTAATTTTAAAATACAAACAATAAAAAGCTTAACAAGTGAGAAGTTGGCTTACAATATTCTGCAAGGATTGGTGATTAGAGGTCCCAAAAGACAATGCTAGAAGCTTAGGAAGCTCCTTTTTCAATATTGACATATACACTTTCTTTTGCAATGTCTCTAAGGGAGCCATCCTACCAAAAGGCACTATTATAATTAAATTCAAGTTTTCACATAAAGTATCAAATTTCAACTTACAAGGTGATTTCAGTAAGAGGCGGTAAAGATAGGGTTCCAGTCTCAATAAGCTTAGATTTGGTTCTGCGAAGCATGAACGCCCCCAAAACATATTTTAAGCTTTTGAACTTATCCTTAACTATTGGTGCACCTTTACCTGCTTCAGAAAGCAAAGTAGAATAGTCAACATAAGGCCATTGTTAAAAAAATGCAATTCAAGGAATAAAGGATATTCACCTTCCTTGAATGTAGAAGAAAACTGGTCCAATGTCCCAAAAACCGAAGGCATAGAGAAATGCATGAGCGCCCAAAGTTCAGTAAGACTATTCTGAATAGGTGTTCCAGTCATGAGTAGTCTTCTTGGCATAATATAATGTTCTGTAAGCACATTATACAAAACCTGAAAAAGATCAACCGATCAAGAAGCTAGAAACTTGGCTTTTTAACAATTAAAATAATCTTGAGCCTACACTGGAGGGGTTTTTAAGTCTTTGCGCCTCGTCAATAACAGCATAATGCCATGGAATTTGGGAAAGAAAGTCCTGATCGATTAAAGCTGTATCATATGTTGTAAGAAGCACATCAAAAGGTAATGCCTGGACCTGCATAGTGCAACAGCACAAGAATTAATTAGTTAATATCCAGGTCAGCAAAGGCTTCCACTGCTATTTACTGGTAAACTTACATTGGGTGGTGATGATTGTTTTGTCACATTTTCATGCATTTCCCTTCTCAAAGCGCGCCTGCATTGTTGTCTCCAACATAACGCAAAGCCTTTAATTTTGGGGAGAATTTGGTAACCTCGGTAATCCATCCGTCTGTCACACTGAGCGGACATAGTATCACTGCATATACATCATACAATTAGTGATTTAAAATTGATCAAAATGCGGTATGATAAGATTAGCAGAACAATTTTCGTTTATTATTACTTACGAAAGGGTCCGTTCAATCCTCGACAAAACTTTAAATAGCTCAGGAAGGAGATAGCTTGCAATGTCTTTCCTAGGCCCATCTGCCAATAAATATTTTGAGGCTAAGTGCAAACACTTGATTATGCTCTATGTTAACCACTTAATGTTCTAGTAGTCAATGTAGCATGTTTAATGTAACTATATAAATTTGATTAAACTTAGTGTGTTTCCAGCCTCCATGTAAAAACGCAACTATACCTCATCTCCTGCAAATACAAATCAAAACCAATCACATTATTATTCTTGAGTTATTGGTAACACTGTGATGCAAAAGGATATATCAAGAGCTGCCATTATAGTCTGAACTTGAATTCAGTAAACAGTGTTAAAGGGACTTTTGAGACAAAAGGAACTTTTCATTCAGATCTATATGACCATGCGATTACTGTCACTACCCAAAGAAAAAGTAACATTAATTTCACTAAAACACTGTACTACTTTACTATGAAGTCAACCCAGAGTAAATATACAATTATACACTTATATAGAATCATCTACAGCATAAAAGTTCAAGAAGCCAGCATAGAAAGCACAATGAAGCTGACATACAAGTTGCGGCGTTTGAATAAGCTTATTTCTGGGCTTACTGAAAATTGAATAGCCCCGGTTGCTTATTTTTAACAGCTTATTAGCTTATCACTATCAACTTAAGCTTATCGCTTTATAAACCCATAGCTTAATCTGAAAACCTCACAAAACGTTAAAAATAAGCTTCTTGACATTCATCAAGCCCTTAAGGCGTAAGCCCAGAAGATAAGCCAAATGGATGAGTGTCAAAAGAGCATTTTTTGAACATGTTGAAACGAGTTGGGTCAATGGATTTTTTCTTTAATATTGGTAAGAACTAGGTGGGTCGGGTTATGGGTGAGAATTGGTTCGGTCAAGCGGGTTACGGGTTACATGTCGGGCTATGGGTCAGGACTGGGCGGGTTGGTTGATTCGGGTTCCGGTGTGCAACATTTACACCTTATTGAATTGTTACTTCTGTTATGCATATTTGTAAGTAGTAAAAAGTTCGGGGTTGGGGTTCTATGTTCTTAAAAAAATCAAGCGAAACCGTGATTAGTTTCGGGTTGGGGTTTGTTTCAGGTTGATACCACGAGCACATTTATCTAAATGGGTTGTGTTCGTGCTAGCTCTAGAGATTCATGGCTTGACCGATTTAACTTATTAAAATTTGCATTGCAAATTTAAAATTGTTTCAGTTTTTAAAATATTTATGAACCATTACTTTCAATTGCAGACACGGGCAGGCTGCAAGAGAACTAAATCAAAGGAAATGCATGGAAGCAAGCATTGATTTCTTTCTTTGAAGAAAGCATCGAGTGAGTGACGGCGTTAAAATGGTTCTCAGCAATTAAGCCAAATGACAATGCTTACCCAATCAAATTAATACAACAAAGGTAAATAGTGAATCTGTTCCATTTTTGTTTAAAGAGTCAAAGGATTAAAGCATCAATGAGTTTTTGTTGAACTTTTCCTTTTTCACATTAAGCAAAAAAATATTGTTTCTAAACTGTCTAGCTTAACTCTTTTAATTCAATGGATTTTCAGGTGTTCATTGTGTTTAATGATATTCCCATGTTGATGATCCCGTCCACCGGACGGGTAAAGCACTAGTTACTTGACGGTAGCGGTACAAACAAGCCGGGCTGTACGCAGGCTATTTGAGATATGTTTGTTAAAAAACTCAATTGAGTCAGAGCCCAAGCTCGAGTCTAAAAGTAAGCTCATTTAATAAACGAGCTTGAGCCCGAGCTTCACTTATCAAGCTCGAGCCGGTTCACGTGGCTAAACGAGCCTGTTATTTATATGATTGTTAAGAATATATATTTAATAATTAATAGTTAATATATTTTATGTTATGAAAAAATAAATAAAAATAACTAAATAACATATATCATTTTTATTCATAAAATTATAATAGAAAAAAGTATATACAAACAATTATAAATTATATAAAAAATAATTGATAAATAATAAACGAGATGAGCTCGAGCTTAAAAATCTGCTCACGAGCCGAGCTTGAGCTTTGAAAATAGAGCCTGAAACGAGCCGAGCTCGAGCTCTGTGTAAGTTAAACGAGCTTGGGCTCGGCTCAGATCGTTTGCACCCCTACCTGATGTGACCCGACCCGAAAGGAAAATCTAAAGATTCAATCGTGACGTTTCACACCCGGCCCTGAGCGGCGGAAACAGCCGGGCGCGCGCGAGTGGGGATTGATAATTAAGCACGGGCCATTGCAAACATTCAAAGATTTTCATTGCGCATGAAATGTTTAATACAAATACATTACATTGTTTAAAAATTACATAAAAACATCCAAGTATAAAAACTGTTGAAGATTTCCACGCCATATCCCCTTGCGCGGCGGGTACAACCACGCGCATCGAAGGGATAGAACTAAAATCTTCCAAAAAGCTAGTTTTAGATGTTCAGCGTGAGGTGCTCTAAGTGTGACTCCATGCGCTACCTAGTTATCTCCTGAAAGACACGTAAAAACATTTGAATCAGTATAAACTGAGTGAGTTCACAAGTTTTAGTAACTTGATAAATCGTATTGCATCATAATCTTGATACAAATCATTCTGAAACATAATTCTGATAGCATCATTAAAACACATGCTTGGTAAAACATAGTCCTATCAACATATTCTGATAAAATCGTTCCGCGGGTTACGCGCGAACATTTCTGGGAACTGTGCTCGTCTGTGTAAGTGGCGCTGCCACTACGAGCGAAATAAGTAATACCGTCCCGCGGGTTGCGCGTGGACATTTCTGAAAAGCCGTGCTCGTCTGTGTAAGTGGCGCTGCCACTACGAGCGAAATAATACCGTCCCGCGGGTTACGCGCGAACGTTTCAGGAAAATGTGCTCGTCCATGCAAAGTGGCGCTGCCACTACGAGCTAATCAATAATTCCGTCCCGCGGGTTACGCGCGGACGTCGTGCCGGAAAACAAGGCGCTCGTCCATGCAAAGAGGCGCGACCCCTACGAGCGGGCTCAAACCCATAGTACTGCCCCATGACCATACTAGGCACTCGTCCATGCAAAGAGGTGCGACCCCTACGAGTGGGTGGATCAAACCAGCAGTCCCTACCCTTAGAGTTCCACTGGTAAAGTGATCACTTACTCGAATTCTGGCGCACATACATCGAAAACCATAGATACCGTTTGCATTGCTCGTAAATACACCATAATGAAACATTATTTAAACACATAATTGCTTGTATTGCTTGTAAGAGTATCACATAAAACATAGTTTTAAGTACGTGTCCCTCGCCCCGAAAACAGTTTAAAAACAGTGAAAACAGCGAGAATAGGGGCTGTGAGACTCACCTGTGGTTCTTGTTAAGGGATTAATCGAGATTCGGGTTTTCTTGGTGTTGGCCTCGGAATTGAAGGTCTAGAATACGATTAAATAACAAGAAGTATATATATTAAGATCAAGAAATAGGAGAATATAAGGGTTGGAAGGTAGATCTCAAGGTTATATTCTCGGCTTACCTAGTTACAGGATCGGATGCTTGGGAGATGATTAGTGCAAGTTTGCAGTTCTTAAGAGAGAAGTTTGAAGTGTGTTTGGGTGATAACTTAGGTTACATATTTATAGTCAAACTCAAGGGAACACAATCCTTTGCTTTAGGGGATTGTAATCTTTTCATATCTAGGTGTAATGATGATAAAGTATGGAAATTATTATTATTTATTTAAGAGTGGAATAGTGGATAAAAGATTTTGATTTGATTTGGTCAGGACATGCAGGTCTGGGGTTGGTGAGAATAGGGTGGCTGACAGTTGACTTTTCGTGTTACAGTGTGCTTTTTCAGGTACTTTTGTTAGTGTACAGTAAAAAGTGGAAAATCTCTGAAACACGCTACTGTTTCCTTTTGGGCGGGAGTAATCTCCTTACGTCTGGAGAATAGACTAAGTGTTCCGTGCGTATCACTTTGTGCGCATAGCTTTCTGCGTGAAGGACATTTCTTTGCTGCGGGTAGGTGCGTAACCTTCTCGCAGTTAGGGACATTGAGTTTCATTTGTAGATTCTCCAGGTGGTCTTGGTATTTCAACATAGTGATCAGTTATGTTGAAGTCAATTCCTTCTTGGAGCTTCAGACAAACTAGCTCTCAATGTTCCCGCCATGCGGGGAGGTTAGTTCCCTTCCGCACGCGCATAAATGATTTAGGGTGCACCCGCCTTAGCATCATGCGTGACGGTCAACCCATTAGACAACATATCGTTAAGGTACATGAAAACATAAAGCCAAAACATTCGCGCATGGCGCATATAACATATGCCCACGCTGGTTCTTAACATGGCGCGCTCGCGCAGGGCGCACATAATATGCCCGCGCTGACTAACATGGCGCGCTCGCGCAGGGCGCACATAACAAATGCACGTGCTGATTCTAACATAGCGCGCTCGCGCAAGGCGCATATAACATAATTACCTAATATTTAGGTTGATTACTTGGTTTAAGGGATTGGGAATTTACCGGGTGTCACATTCTCCCCCTGTTAAGCGAATTTCGTCCCGAAATTTAGGAGACGTTGCTGGCAGAAGCCATGCTCTGAAAGAGGTGTGGGTATTTCATACGCATCTGGTCTTCTCTTTCCCAAGTGAATTCAGGCCCACGCCTCGAGTTCCATTGAACCTTTACTAACTTGATTCTGCTTCTGCGTAACTTTTGTTCTTTCCAATCGGTTACTGCTATAGGTTCTTCTACGAAGTGCAGCTGTTTGTCGATGTGAATCTCTTCCAACGGCAAAATCAACGTTTCGTCAGATAAGCACTTTTTGAGGTTGGACACATGAAACGTATCATGAACTCCACTGAGTTCGGCGGGTAAACGGAGTTTATAAGCAACCGGACCGATCCTTTCCAGGATCTCAAATGGTCCGATGAAGCGCGGATTCAACTTTCCTCGCTTGCCGAAACGGGGGACTCCTTTCCATGGAGAGACTTTCAAAAGTACTTTATCCCCTACTTGAAATTCCAATGGTTTCCTTCGCACATCTGCGTAGCTCTTCTGTCTGTCGCGCGCTGTCTTAAGGCGATCCCGTATCTGAAAAATCTTGTCTGTTGTTTCTTGGATCAATTCTGGACCAGTCATTTGCTTGTCACCCACTTCAGCCCAGCACAGTGGGGATCTACACTTGCGCCCATACAAAGCTTCAAACGGCGCAGCCTTGAGGCTTGTGTGATAGCTGTTGTTGTAAGAAAATTCAACCAATGGGAGATGAGTATCCCAGCTACCTCCGAAATTGATCGCACACGCGCGTAGCATATCTTCCAATGTCTGGATTGTTCGCTCGCTTTGCCCATCCGTTTGAGGATGATAAGCTGTACTCATATCAAGGCGAGTACCTAGAGCTCCTTGTAACGATCTCCAAAACCTTGATGTGAACCGACTATCTCTATCAGAAATGATGGACACTGGGACTCCATGTTTTGAAACTACTTCTCGAATATACAATCGGGCTAACTTTTCCATCTTATCGGTTTCCTTGATCGGCAGGAAGTGCGCTGACTTAGTTAGCCGATCCACAATAACCCAGATCGTGTCGTAACCCCCAGGTGTCCTTGGCAGTTTGGTGATGAAGTCCATAGAGATTTGTTCCCACTTCCACATGGGAATTTCTGGCTGCTGAAGCAACCCTGATGGTTTCTGGTATTCAGCCTTCACCTTCGAACACGTCAGGCATTTACTGACATACGTCGCGATGGCGCCTTTAAGATTGGGCCACCAATACAGCACTTTAACATCTTGGTACATCTTGTCTGCGCCAGGATGTACGGAATACCGTGTCTTGTGAGCTTCGTTTAGTACTTGCTCGCGCAATCCTCCCTTGAGAGGGACCCATATGCGGTTAGCGAAATATAGATTGCCGTTCTCTTTAAGCTCCAAACTCTTAGTCATACCCCCAAGGCATTCGTTTTTAACAAACTCTGGTTTCAAGGCTTCTTGCTGAGCGTCTCGGATGCGGGTAGAGAGATCTGCGTGAATGGTCAACCTTAGAGCCTTGACTCGTAGCGTTTTTATTCGCTCCTTCCTACTTAGCGCGTCTGCTACCACATTCGCCTTTCCAGGGTGGTACTTAATTTCACAATCATAATCATTCAACAACTCCACCCATCTTCGTTGCCTCATGTTTAAATCCTTTTGATCAAATATATGTTGAAGGCTCTTGTGATCCGTAAAAATTATACACTTTGTACCATAGAGGTAATGGCGCCAAATCTTTAGCGCGAAGACAACCGCTCCAAGTTCCAGATCATGCGTTGTGTAGTTCTTTTCATTGGTCTTGAGTTGGCGTGAGGCATACGCTATGACTTTGTCTCGCTGCATAAGGACACATCCAAGTCCCTGATGTGAAGCGTCGCAGTAAACAACGATGTCATCCGTCCCCTCGGGCAAAGACAAAATTGGCGCACTACATAACTTCTGTTTTAACGTTTGAAATGCTGTTTCCTGACTTTCGCCCCAAACAAACTTCTTGTCTTTCTGAGTTAGCGCGGTCAGAGGTAGAGCTATCTTGGAGAAGTTCTCAATGAAGCGTCGATAGTAGCCAGCTAGTCCTAGGAATTGCCTCACCTCAGTTGGGGTTTTTGGCGCTTCCCAGTTTTCGATGGCCTTGACTTTGGAAGGATCAACGTGTATTCCTTTCTCGTTTACAACGTGACCGAGAAAGTGAACTTCTCTAAGCCAAAACTCGCACTTGGAAAACTTCGCATACAACTTTTCTTTCCTCAACAATTCCAAAATCAATCTCAGGTGTTGCTCATGCTCGGCCTTGGTCCGAGAGTAAATCAGAATATCATCTATAAACACAATCACAAACTTGTCCAAGTATGGTTTGCATACGCGGTTCATCAGATCCATGAATACAGCCGGCGCATTAGTTAGCCCGAAAGGCATCACTAAGAACTCATAATGGCCGTATCTAGTTCGGAAGGCTGTTTTCGGCACATCTTCCTCATGGACCCTAAGTTGGTGGTATCCTGACCGTAGATCTATCTTCGAATAATAACTGGATCCCTGCAACTGGTCAAATAAGTCGTCAATCCTCGGTAAGGGGTACCGATTTTTGACTGTCAGCTTGTTCAGTTCCCTGTAGTCAATACACATTCTGAACGAACCATCCTTCTTCTTAACAAACAGTACTGGAGCTCTCCAAGGTGAAAAGCTTGGGCGTATGAAACCCTTATCCAATAGTTCCTGTAACTGATTGGATAGCTCTTGCATCTCAGATGGAGCTAGTCGATAAGGCGCTCGAGCTACTGGCGCAGCTCCTGGGACTAAATCAATACGAAACTCGACTTGTCGCGGCGGCGGTAATCCGGGCAAATCTTCAGGAAAAACTTCTTGAAATTCGCGCACTACTGGTAAGTCTTCAATTCTTCGCTCATCTCCTTTCTTCTCTACGACATGCGCCAGGAAGGCGTAGCACCCTTTCCTTAGGCACTTACGCGCCTTTAGGCACGAAATCAGTTTCGTCGCAACTCCCCTTCTTTCCCCTTGAATTACCAGGGCTTCTCCGTTCAACAGTGGGATCCGAACCTGCTTCTCATGGCAAATAACTTCCGCGCGGTTCTTGACTAACCAATCCATACCTACCACAATGTCAAAACTTCCCAAGTCTATTGGCAACAAATTAATATTGAACCCGTGACCTCCCATGACTATTACACATTGTTCAGTTCTTTCGTTCGCGCATAACTGCCTACCATTGGCTAGTTCTATAGTATAAGGCGTGTCTAGCCTACTGGTTGCTAGGCCTAGGGAGTCTTTAAACTCAGCGGATATAAAACTTAGGTCAGCGCCAGTATCAAATAAGACAGATGCAAAATGTCCGTTAAGCAAAAACGTACCGGTTACCACATTCGGCTCTTCTTTAGCTTCGCCTGCGCCGATCACAAAAGCTCTCCCGCGAGCTTGGTTTCCCTTTTGCGGGCAATCCCGACTAAAATGCCCTGGCTTTCCGCATGCATAGCAGTTGTCACTCGCTCCAGCTTCTCTGACACGGCAATTCATCGTCTTGTGCCCTGGTCTGCCACATTTGGCACATTCGATTCTTGCGCATTCACCCTCGTGGTGATACTTGCATTTGCTGCACCATGGGCGAGGCCCGCTGTATCCTTTTCGTGGTGGCTCCGCGGCCTGAATCGCGTAAGTCCTTGCGCTCTCCTGCTTCTTGAACGGTGGCTGCTTGGAGTCGGACCCTCGGTGGTGAGAGTTCCATTTCCTCTTGGGATCAGAGGTTCGCTGCTCGATTCCGCGCGTAGTTAACATACCCGCACGGACCGTATCCCTTGTAAGGGTGATGGCCCGCGCTACCGCCTCATCAAAGGTTGGAGGCGCTGCGGCGTTGAGCGGAACCCTAACAACAGGAGGTAACCCAAAGATATACCTCTCGATCTTCTTTTCCTCCGTGTTTGCCATGTCTGGCACCAACTGGCAAAGCTCGTTGAACCGGTTGTTGTAGGCGTCGATATCCGTTCCTACCATGGTGTGGTTCCAGAATTCCTGTTGTAGACTCTGGATTTCTGCGCGAGAGCAGAACTTTCTCATCATCATTTCCTTCAGTTCCTCCCAGGTCTTGTGGAGAGCAACTTCTCGCCCCAAGGTTTTCACTTGAAGCTTCCACCAAGACGAAGCTGCTTCTTGGAACATGCAGGTCGCGTAAAGGACCTTCTGGTTCTCACTACATCCGCTAATGGAGAGAACTGTCTCCATCTTGTCAATCCAGTTGTAGAGCCCAATGGCCCCTTCGGTACCCTTGAATGGCCAAGGCTTACAGGCCATGAATGTCTTGTAGGAGCATCCTTTGTCCAAGGCTCCTGATTCGGGTTCTGGGGTCTCATTCTGACGACCCTGACTTGATTCGGCCTTGCTGGCCTCATGTGTTGCGATTGCTTGCGCGATTATTTCCGCGAGTTCCTCGGGTGTCATGGTAATTCCCTTGGCTCTAGCTGGAGGCATTCTCGCTTTAAAAGAGAAAATATATCAAACTTAGCGCATGTACTCTGAGCACATAATGTTTTTCTTTATTTACTACACTGTGTGACCCGTGTTCCTAAGTGTGTGTATAGTTTCTTTTGAAAATATTTTCTTTGAAAAATATTTCATGCGATTCCCCAACGGTTATAGTCTAGGTTAAAACTTCTTTTCCTAGTTCGCTATAACCAGTGCTCTGATACCAATCTTTCACACCCGGCCCTGAGCGGCGGAAACAGCCGGGCGCGCGCGAGTGGGGATTGATAATTAAGCACGGGCCATTGCAAACATTCAAAGATTTTCATTGCGCATGAAATGTTTAATACAAATACATTACATTGTTTAAAAATTACATAAAAACATCCAAGTATAAAAACTGTTGAAGATTTCCACGCCATATCCCCTTGCGCGGCGGGTACAACCACGCGCATCGAAGGGATAGAACTAAAATCTTCCAAAAAGCTAGTTTTAGATGTTCAGCGTGAGGTGCTCTAAGTGTGACTCCATGCGCTACCTAGTTATCTCCTGAAAGACACGTAAAAACATTTGAATCAGTATAAACTGAGTGAGTTCACAAGTTTTAGTAACTTGATAAATCGTATTGCATCATAATCTTGATACAAATCATTCTGAAACATAATTCTGATAGCATCATTAAAACACATGCTTGGTAAAACATAGTCCTATCAACATATTCTGATAAAATCGTTCCGCGGGTTACGCGCGAACATTTCTGGGAACTGTGCTCGTCTGTGTAAGTGGCGCTGCCACTACGAGCGAAATAAGTAATACCGTCCCGCGGGTTGCGCGTGGACATTTCTGAAAAGCCGTGCTCGTCTGTGTAAGTGGCGCTGCCACTACGAGCGAAATAATACCGTCCCGCGGGTTACGCGCGAACGTTTCAGGAAAATGTGCTCGTCCATGCAAAGTGGCGCTGCCACTACGAGCTAATCAATAATTCCGTCCCGCGGGTTACGCGCGGACGTCGTGCCGGAAAACAAGGCGCTCGTCCATGCAAAGAGGCGCGACCCCTACGAGCGGGCTCAAACCCATAGTACTGCCCCATGACCATACTAGGCACTCGTCCATGCAAAGAGGTGCGACCCCTACGAGTGGGTGGATCAAACCAGCAGTCCCTACCCTTAGAGTTCCACTGGTAAAGTGATCACTTACTCGAATTCTGGCGCACATACATCGAAAACCATAGATACCGTTTGCATTGCTCGTAAATACACCATAATGAAACATTATTTAAACACATAATTGCTTGTATTGCTTGTAAGAGTATCACATAAAACATAGTTTTAAGTACGTGTCCCTCGCCCCGAAAACAGTTTAAAAACAGTGAAAACAGCGAGAATAGGGGCTGTGAGACTCACCTGTGGTTCTTGTTAAGGGATTAATCGAGATTCGGGTTTTCTTGGTGTTGGCCTCGGAATTGAAGGTCTAGAATACGATTAAATAACAAGAAGTATATATATTAAGATCAAGAAATAGGAGAATATAAGGGTTGGAAGGTAGATCTCAAGGTTATATTCTCGGCTTACCTAGTTACAGGATCGGATGCTTGGGAGATGATTAGTGCAAGTTTGCAGTTCTTAAGAGAGAAGTTTGAAGTGTGTTTGGGTGATAACTTAGGTTACATATTTATAGTCAAACTCAAGGGAACACAATCCTTTGCTTTAGGGGATTGTAATCTTTTCATATCTAGGTGTAATGATGATAAAGTATGGAAATTATTATTATTTATTTAAGAGTGGAGTAGTGGATAAAAGATTTTGATTTGATTTGGTCAGGACATGCAGGTCTGGGGTTGGTGAGAATAGGGTGGCTGACAGTTGACTTTTCGTGTTACAGTGTGCTTTTTCAGGTACTTTTGTTAGTGTACAGTAAAAAGTGGAAAATCTCTGAAACACGCTACTGTTTCCTTTTGGGCGGGAGTAATCTCCTTACGTCTGGAGAATAGACTAAGTGTTCCGTGCGTATCACTTTGTGCGCATAGCTTTCTGCGTGAAGGACATTTCTTTGCTGCGGGTAGGTGCGTAACCTTCTCGCAGTTAGGGACATTGAGTTTCATTTGTAGATTCTCCAGGTGGTCTTGGTATTTCAACATAGTGATCAGTTATGTTGAAGACAATTCCTTCTTGGAGCTTCAGACAAACTAGCTCTCAATGTTCCCGCCATGCGGGGAGGTTAGTTCCCTTCCGCACGCGCATAAACGATTTAGGGTGCACCCGCCTTAGCATCATGCGTGACGGTCAACCCATTAGACAACATATCGTTAAGGTACATGAAAACATAAAGCCAAAACATTCGCGCATGGCGCATATAACATATGCCCACGCTGGTTCTTAACATGGCGCGCTCGCGCAGGGCGCACATAATATGCCCGCGCTGACTAACATGGCGCGCTCGCGCAGGGCGCACATAACAAATGCACGTGCTGATTCTAACATAGCGCGCTCGCGCAAGGCGCATATAACATAATTACCTAATATTTAGGTTGATTACTTGGTTTAAGGGATTGGGAATTTACCGGGTGTCACATGACGGTTTGGGGTTGATCAGTTTCGGGTTGATGTGTTGAGATCTTGAGATTCGTCAACCCTAACATGTCTTGTATAGTTATTCGTGTCGTGTCAACTTATTTATATTTGTGTAGTGCTTACGTCAACCCATTTTATGTTCATTTACAAATATGCTTTATGCCTATTGCCTAGTGATTTGATAACAACTTGAACAATTAATCAGTTCTATTAATATAAAACTTTTTGTAATTTGTGATATTTCAATTGTTTTTGTTTATTTATCTCTTAACCTCAGTTAGTAAACTTGGGTTTATAAATTTTGCTTGTTTGTTTCAAATAAGTGAATAATAACCGAATATAATCTAGTTATAAGTGTTTAAAAAAAAGTATAAGTTAATAGTTTTATGAAAAAAATAAATCAAACGTTTTAACTTTGAAATTTAACACTTCTCGTCTTTGAAATCAAAATATTAATTAACTTATAAACATGTAAAGTAACTTTTTAACGGGTTGTGTTTGGGCTAAGCCTGTAATAAAAAGGTCGTGTTAACTAGGGGTGTAAACAGGCCGAGCACAAACTGGGTCGTTTTGACTTGAGTCTTTTTTTATTTACTTTTTAATTATTTTAAATATTTTGATAGAACTTTAAACAAGCCTAAGATCAGCTCGAGATCGTGTAGTACCTTAAATGAGCCAAAGCTTAGCTTGAGCTTGTGGAAAGTTAATACATAGAAGTTTATAAGAGGTAAAACTTAAAAACACACAAGATTTATTAAGGTTCAATGAGTCTAAACGAGCTTCTCAAACATGGCTCGAGATTGGGTTTGACAATAACATGCTTTATTGGTGTGGAGGTAGGGTACACAAGGATAAATTCTCCGTTGGCGCGAAAGACCTTGTGCGAAGAAACATATATTCTTCACGGAGGGGATATTATTAAGCAAGGATAATCATTCGCATGATGTATGCTTCCCGCGGAAGAAACACTTAACAACTTAAGGAGTTTAGCGAAAGACATGTCATGAAAAAAGGGAGGACAACACGTGACAAGGAAAGGAAAGACTAATCACAGGTCGAGATCCATATAATGTTCACGATGGCACGATGGACCAATCATAGAAGGCTGGCGTTGCACCTGCCCACGCCAAAGATCTTCATGTGCCAGTTGGCCTCCCAATCAGGAGCCACTACCGTGCTCAACCATGATAATAGAAGGTTCCATTGAGCGGGACAACTGACCCAATCATTCTCCTTCCCATCGGCTATAAATACAAGAGATAAACCAACGGTAAAAGGATCCACAATCTTGTTATCTCGAAGAATTACTCATCACCTACTATACTAATTTTCATGCCAGAAGGTGGCTACGAGAAGACTCCCTATTCCCCTTAACGTAACCAGTAGGGATGGGCAAATTCGGTACCGGTACCGATTGGTACTGGTATCGATACTGAAATCGGTATCGATTCGGTACCGAATTGGTACCAAAGTTTTAAGTTTCGGGACCGGTACGGTACCAGTATTTCCCGAATTTTTACCTTCAATACCGGTACTTTCACACCCGGCCCTGAGCGGCGGAAACAGCCGGGCGCGCGCGAGTGGGGATTGATAATTAAGCACGGGCCATTGCAAACATTCAAAGATTTTCATTGCGCATGAAATGTTTAATACAAATACATTACATTGTTTAAAAATTACATAAAAACATCCAAGTATAAAAACTGTTGAAGATTTCCACGCCATATCCCCTTGCGCGGCGGGTACAACCACGCGCATCGAAGGGATAGAACTAAAATCTTCCAAAAAGCTAGTTTTAGATGTTCAGCGTGAGGTGCTCTAAGTGTGACTCCATGCGCTACCTAGTTATCTCCTGAAAGACACGTAAAAACATTTGAATCAGTATAAACTGAGTGAGTTCACAAGTTTTAGTAACTTGATAAATCGTATTGCATCATAATCTTGATACAAATCATTCTGAAACATAATTCTGATAGCATCATTAAAACACATGCTTGGTAAAACATAGTCCTATCAACATATTCTGATAAAATCGTTCCGCGGGTTACGCGCGAACATTTCTGGGAACTGTGCTCGTCTGTGTAAGTGGCGCTGCCACTACGAGCGAAATAAGTAATACCGTCCCGCGGGTTGCGCGTGGACATTTCTGAAAAGCCGTGCTCGTCTGTGTAAGTGGCGCTGCCACTACGAGCGAAATAATACCGTCCCGCGGGTTACGCGCGAACGTTTCAGGAAAATGTGCTCGTCCATGCAAAGTGGCGCTGCCACTACGAGCTAATCAATAATTCCGTCCCGCGGGTTACGCGCGGACGTCGTGCCGGAAAACAAGGCGCTCGTCCATGCAAAGAGGCGCGACCCCTACGAGCGGGCTCAAACCCATAGTACTGCCCCATGACCATACTAGGCACTCGTCCATGCAAAGAGGTGCGACCCCTACGAGTGGGTGGATCAAACCAGCAGTCCCTACCCTTAGAGTTCCAATGGTAAAGTGATCACTTACTCGAATTCTGGCGCACATACATCGAAAACCATAGATACCGTTTGCATTGCTCGTAAATACACCATAATGAAACATTATTTAAACACATAATTGCTTGTATTGCTTGTAAGAGTATCACATAAAACATAGTTTTAAGTACGTGTCCCTCGCCCCGAAAACAGTTTAAAAACAGTGAAAACAGCGAGAATAGGGGCTGTGAGACTCACCTGTGGTTCTTGTTAAGGGATTAATCGAGATTCGGGTTTTCTTGGTGTTGGCCTCGGAATTGAAGGTCTAGAATACGATTAAATAACAAGAAGTATATATATTAAGATCAAGAAATAGGAGAATATAAGGGTTGGAAGGTAGATCTCAAGGTTATATTCTCGGCTTACCTAGTTACAGGATCGGATGCTTGGGAGATGATTAGTGCAAGTTTGCAGTTCTTAAGAGAGAAGTTTGAAGTGTGTTTGGGTGATAACTTAGGTTACATATTTATAGTCAAACTCAAGGGAACACAATCCTTTGCTTTAGGGGATTGTAATCTTTTCATATCTAGGTGTAATGATGATAAAGTATGGAAATTATTATTATTTATTTAAGAGTGGAGTAGTGGATAAAAGATTTTGATTTGATTTGGTCAGGACATGCAGGTCTGGGGTTGGTGAGAATAGGGTGGCTGACAGTTGACTTTTCGTGTTACAGTGTGCTTTTTCAGGTACTTTTGTTAGTGTACAGTAAAAAGTGGAAAATCTCTGAAACACGCTACTGTTTCCTTTTGGGCGGGAGTAATCTCCTTACGTCTGGAGAATAGACTAAGTGTTCCGTGCGTATCACTTTGTGCGCATAGCTTTCTGCGTGAAGGACATTTCTTTGCTGCGGGTAGGTGCGTAACCTTCTCGCAGTTAGGGACATTGAGTTTCATTTGTAGATTCTCCAGGTGGTCTTGGTATTTCAACATAGTGATCAGTTATGTTGAAGTCAATTCCTTCTTGGAGCTTCAGACAAACTAGCTCTCAATGTTCCCGCCATGCGGGGAGGTTAGTTCCCTTCCGCACGCGCATAAACGATTTAGGGTGCACCCGCCTTAGCATCATGCGTGACGGTCAACCCATTAGACAACATATCGTTAAGGTACATGAAAACATAAAGCCAAAACATTCGCGCATGGCGCATATAACATATGCCCACGCTGGTTCTTAACATGGCGCGCTCGCGCAGGGCGCACATAATATGCCCGCGCTGACTAACATGGCGCGCTCGCGCAGGGCGCACATAACAAATGCACGTGCTGATTCTAACATAGCGCGCTCGCGCAAGGCGCATATAACATAATTACCTAATATTTAGGTTGATTACTTGGTTTAAGGGATTGGGAATTTACCGGGTGTCACAGGTACCGGTACCAAACCGAATATTTCGGTACCGGTACCAAGAATTTGTAAATTTTGGGACCGGGATTTTCGATACCGATCTCATCCCTAGTAACGAGCTCATGGTGTTCAGTTTTGCAGGTTACGCCTGCCAGAATTCATAACAACTCAAGTGAGAAGCCCACCCAGGGTTAGGCTAATATCAATCCATCATTGATCGAGACATTACGTTAAGACTACCCATTGTTAACATTAGTGTTTCTTCAATTTGAAGTTTGAGCCTAAAAAAATTCGGCTCATTTCAAGCCTTTTTATCAATTTGAGCTAATCCGAGCCCGAATAGTTCGCAAGAGCTCGGCTCGTTTACACCCGGGTGTAGGGGTGTTCACGGTCTGGTTTGAACGGTTTTTGGGTTAAACCGTGACCAAACCGTTAGTACCGGTTTTTGGAAATTAAAAACCAAAACCGAACCGTCAACAATCAAAACCGAACCAAACCGAACCGTTACTAACGGTTTGGTCTGGTTCGGTTTCACAGTTTTAAGTTTTAAACTTGTTATGTCTTTATAATAAAAACCCACAAAAGATAAAATAAAATATTATCCAAAATGCATAGAACAATCTTGTTATAAGAGCTTACTACCCGTTCATAATTATATAAATCTCATCATTTAGATAAAAGAAATAAAGTATAAAAACAACTATTTCATGAAATAAATTAAAAATACAAGTCTTAAGTTTATAACTACAGATTGTGGTCTGCTACTACACTTTGAAATTAAAAATAGATTTAGCCTATATTCGTATTAATTAATCGAATCAAATATTAAATATAGATAACTAAATATATGCATTATAAAATATATAACAAAAACTAAAATATATTATCTAATCTTATGGTCCGGTTTTATTCGAACGGTTTTTTGTATAAACTGTAAACCAAACCGTTCATTACGGTTTGAAAATTGACCGAAAGTTAAAAACAAAAACCAACCGCGAAACCAAACCGACGACCGGTTTGGACCGAACCGTGACCCCTACGAAAACCTTCAATCGGACTCCGTAAACCCTAATCATATCCCTCCCGTTCAAAATTCAAACCAACCTTCTAACCACCATCAACAATGGCGGGCTTCTCCTTCACCACAAACCCTACATCCTCTTCATCACCATCACCATTCTCATTCACTCCACCATCATCATCCTCATCTCCATTCTCGTTCTCCTCAAACCCTACCTCTTCCTCTTCACCCTTCACCGCTTCCTCATCACCTTCGCTATTCGGATCCTCCGCATCCGGATCCGGATCCGCTTCGTTCGGATTCAACTTCGCGTCTTCCTCATCTTCTACGCCGTCGTTTGGCTCCGCTGCAACAACCGGTTCAACCCTAGGGTTTGGTACGTCATCTGCCACGTCATCACTGTTTGGTGTATCTAGTACTCTGTTTGGATCCACCTCTGCTGGTACGTCATCTGCCACGTCATCGCCGTTTGGTGGATCCAGTAGTCTGTTTGGAACCACCTCTACTGGTAATGCTACTACTACTAGTTTATTCGGTTCTAGTGTTACGAGTAATTCGAGTAGTTCGAGTGGTTTGGTTTTAGGATCTGGCAGTGTTTTCGGAGCTACGAGTTCGACTGCGGATTCTACAGCTTTATTTGGTTCGGTATCAACGTCTGCAGCGTCACCGGCAACATCATTTCCTAATTTATTCGGCTCTGGTGCGGCATCTTCTAGCGTGATTTCGAGTTCAGCTTCGTCTACGACTACGACTCCTGGTTTTTCGTTTTCAAGTGCGGCCGCGTCAACACCGGCTTCTTCATTTTCGTTTTCGACGAATTCAGCTTTTGGTAATTCGACAGGAACCGGGACCGGGACCGGCACTGTTTCTGCAGCGACAACTCCGAGTTTGTTTGCTGGATCATCGTCGAGTACGGCTTCTAGCTTCTCGTTTGCGAATGTGACTGCAGTGTCTGCGGCTGTGACTACTGCTGCTGCTGCTGCTGCTTCTAGTTCAGCTAGCGTGTCGTCTCCATTTGCTGCGTTTGGTGGGACTTCGTCTAGTACTGCAGCTTCGACTGCTACTGGATCTTTGTCGAGTTTTGCGATACCGGCTGCTACCAGTGCTGCGGGTTCTACAGGGACATCGAGTTCGTTTTTGGGATTTCAAACAGCTTCTAAAAGTGCTGGTACTCCTGCACCGGCGTCTCAACCGCAGTCAACAGCTGCTCCATCTTTGTTTGGTGAGTTTGTTGATGTTGATCCTCTGATTTTATAGTTATTGTAACAAAATGCATTTGTTAATTATCACCGGTATATATGTTGGTTGTTTTCATAGACTGGAAATTTAATATTCACCGCGTTAAGCTCGCTTAAGTGTATTTAGAGTTTTAAATGTAAAAAAAGAAAACATTAACTTTTGTATGAATACTTAATAAGGAGTTAAGGATGAGGAGATTGCACTGTTTTTTTTGCAAAATATTGTTAGTCACCCTGACATTCTATCTGGCAGATCACATGACTGTAAATTCTGTAATACTCGATCTTTGGAATTTTGATAAACTTTTGATTGTCTTAACTTCTAACTGTTATTGTTTTGTTTAAATTATTTTTGCAGGTACCCCTGCTTCCTTGACAACCACTTCAACTGTTACAACCACCACTGCTCAGACGTCATCTGCTCTTGTTGTGTCTTCCAGTAGCGGGTTAGTCATATGTATAGTCTCAAAATGTTCTGTTTATTTTTTAGAGTTTCATGTGTACTATGATTCTATGAAGTACGATCTTGAAAAAGGGCTGAAATTCTTTTTGATATCGATTCTCAAGATACAAGTAAAAATACTCTTAATTTTGGTCATGCCAGATGATAAATATACAATATCTAAAAGCGTTCTTGTCAGCTATGTTGCCATTACAATGTTATTGCTTATATTTTCACTAGTACATTTTATTCTTTCCAAGATTCATCTGTTGTGCATCATTTCTGATCTGAGGCTCCTTTTGTTATTTTGCCACTAGGACAACTACAAGTGTCAGCACAGCCGTAGCTTCTGCTCCGAAGTTACCATCTGAAATTACTGGCAAAACTGTTGAGGAGGTATCCCTACCAAGTTTTTTTTTTCTGTTATTGATTGGTTATGTTGTTACTTCATTTCTCATGTCCTGATCACAAAATTGGTGTAGCAACTTTCAGTGTTTTCTGTTGCTGTTATGGTCTGATTTTTTCTTTCAATTTTTGTTTAAAGATCATCAAGGAGTGGAATGTGGAGCTCCAGGAGCGAACTAGCAAGTTCAGGAAGCAAGCTAATGCAATAGCTGAGTGGGACAAGAGAATCTTGCAGAACCGAGATGTTCTTCTTAAACTTGAGGCGAGTCATATCCACTGTGGTTATTATTATGTACTATCTAGTAAACTATTTAACTAGTCATTTAACTTTCTAGGAACCAAAGAGACACACGTTTGATTCAGATTAACCTTAGCTGTGCATTTATACTCCAATTAAACTAATTAACTCTAGTAGTTCCTTCACATATATAGTTAAAAGACAACCTTTTTCTTTGTTGCTTCCTTGTGTTTATTCTAAACTGCTTTTTTACAGGCAGAAGTTGCCAAAGTTGTTGATACCCAATCAAACCTTGAGAGACAGCTGGAGTTGATTGAGACTCATCAACAAGAGGTATTTTAACAAGGTTTTGTTTCTTTATCTTGTATCTCTGGTACTTTTAATCATGGAACTGCAGTCTTTAAACTCAAATCATTTTGTTTAATTGCTTTTTTTCTTATCTAAGAACAAAACATCCTGAATATGGAGTTGACTAACAAACACATATGCAAGAGTTTTGAGTCAAACTGTAAGCATGTATTGACAGATGAAAAAGTTTCATGTTGAAGATATTAGGATCGTTTAGAAAATGTATTTTTATTTGTAGAGATTAATTTTAACTATGCTTGGTAATTAGAACATGAGTTTCAAGCTCCAAAAATGGAAATCCGAGATGTTTTATTTGCACCCCAAGTTAGTGAAAGTAGATTGTTATTGGTTATGGTGCTATTGGTTATGTTTTATCAAGTTAGGCGGGTTAGCATCTGATCGGGGCGCCAACAAGTGTTTTTTCATAATTTAGTTTAACGGTATTGACTGATATGTACGTGGTCAGATCTTTTTGTTATCTCTAGGGCCCATCTAAGGTTAGTAATGAAGTAGATGTTTCTGTTGTTTCCATAAGTTTCCAACTCTATGGATAAGCTTTGGAGAGGTTGGTCATAGTATTTGATTTCTTTTGTTAGTAATTATAAGTTTAAATTAGTCATCTTTCCCGCTATTTGAAAATCGTGATAACATAGTTGTCACTTGATACAATTTTTAGGTTGATAAGTCTTTACAAAGTGTGGAAGAAGAAGCTGAGCGGATATACAAAGACGAGCATGGGCTACTTCTTGATGATGAAGCAGCTTCAACCAGAGATGCAATGTGAGTGGCTAGCTATTGATATTTTTATTACTAAATGTAATGTAGAACCATAGTTTTTTTTCATAATTTATGAAGTAGGAGCAGCACTTACTCTATATTGAAGTAGATTTTGTATGAAATCTCATTTTAAACATCATCATTTGAAATTCTCAGGTACGAGCAGGCTGAATTTATTGAGAGAGAAATGGAACAGATGACAGAACAAATAAAATTTGTTATTCAGACTCTTAATGCCAATCAGGTGCTCATTTATTTAAATTTGATTTAGCCCGAAATGAGAGGGTTGTTTGATCAGATGAAAGTGCTTTGAGCTTTAACCATAAATTAAATACCTAACATATTTTTTTTTATTAAATGACAAAAATGACATTGTTTTATGTTCGTACGGGTTGATGTTGATATTTATATATGTGCCCGTTCTAGGGTGGAGAACATGAAGCAACTGATGGTATGACACCACTGGATATTGTTGTTCGGATCCTTAACAATCAACTAAGTTCGTTAATGTGGATCGATGAAAAGGTTAGACTGTTTCATTTTTCATCAATAAATTTTTAGATCTTCCATTTCATAGAAATTCATCTTATATTGGTTAATGACGTGCACAATTTCTGTGAAATATACTTGAAAAGGCTGTACGTACATATTAATCTATTTTTATTAATCTTATCATTTCAATCAGGCTGAAGAATTCTCGTCACGTATTCAAAAACTGGCTAAACAAGGCTCTGGTGCTGATCGAGAACTGATGGGCCTGAAGTTTTGGCTGTCTCGATAGGTGTAAACTGTATTGTGTTACATTGTGGATTTGCTTTTAGCCAGGATATAAAATAGATTTGATGGCAAATGCAGCCAGTGAAACCAGTTTTGCTAGATCAAGCATCTAGCTTGTGGTTCCCCTACATTTTTATTTTTGAACATTTTATTATGTAAAAACGATAACTGGACTTTGTGGTTTGTGATTTTCGGTCTAACTTTTGGCTTTTTATTGTGGATTTCTTGTTTACATGGAGTATTGTTGTTGCTATTAAATAAAAAAGCTGTGACCATTAAGATGATGGAACTCTTCAATTCCTCTTTTGACTGTTATGATTTCTTTGATCGTGGAGTGATAATTTCTTTCTGACCTTTAGAACATGCCACTCTTATATCCACATATTGTCCAGACACCTTTATCGTCTTCTGTAACTAGGACCAATGCTCAATACTAGCTTCAGTCTGAAGGATTCTTTTGTCAGCTTGTGCTGGAATCTTTAAAGGTGGCATCTCATCAGCTGACTTTGTAACAGGGTTGTAATGGGATCTTCTTTTGGGATCAGTACTTGGTGGAGGTGATGGTTTGTAGGGTTGTGGTTTTGAATTTGTACACCTCACATGAATTTGATGGTTTACATTTTTTTTTGGGGTTTATGTATGGCATATTTTATTATAATTTGAATGAATTGCTTAGTACTCTTGAATCTATGTTTCAAAGTTTAAAAAATTGGATTTTTTAAAAAACCGGTTTTGGGTATGTTTAGGTTTTTGACCAGTAGAGGCGGAATTGGTTTTGGTGTTTTCTGTTTAGTTTTTAGAGAGAGATGAAAAAACTAGATTTTATAGAGTGATATTTGATGTGTAATAATTAATTTTAAAAAGTAAAAAGTTTATTAAGCTGTAAATCAGAGTCATAAATAACCAAAACTAGAGATTGAGAAAGAACAGTAAAAAAGAAAAAAAACTACAAATGGAAAAATGATAGAATGTATTTATTACTTTAATTTAAAACAAATGCATAAAATGTTAAAGAATAATAAGGAACAAATCGACCACAAATAATCAACATGCTACACAACGTTTGCGCCACCAAAGGCGGACCAACAACAATCGGTCCACTCTTCTAGATCCTTAGACTTCTCTTTTCATGGCCAAAAGGCCAAAATCCAAAGGCGGAGCTTGCTTTGCATCAAATGTCATGGTTGAGTGACTGAATTGATTGGTGTCATGTAATGCGTGCATTGTACTATCAAGAATCTGTTGATGAGAACTATATTGATTCAATAAATGCCCGGAAACGTAAGTTGCTCGGTTTGCAGCAATTAACTCATATAGTGCAGCGCTGCATCTAGAGGACAAGTCACCGGAAGATATCCAAGGTTCGGCTTTTGGTGTTGACAGAAGAGAGAGAGCACGTATGGGCTTCGACTGTGAGGATGATGGTGATAATGGTCCAAGTCGTTGCTCCATCGCGGAACTATTTTCTTTTGACATAAAGTTAAATTAATATAAATGACTAATAAGGTGACCCTTGAAGTTTTTTTTTCTTTTCTTTTCAAATGTGACTTCGTTTAACATATGTTTCACTTTGTGAAAGAAAAAGTTTGAAAGACTAGTTTATCAATTTTCTTGATAATTAAACTTTTGTTCATGATTTTTTTATTTAGGATATTGTTTATTTAAAAATTAATAAAAAAAGGAAAACTACCATGAGAAAGAGGAAAGTTTCGAGTGAGAGAATTGGAAATGACTCCCTTTCTTCTTCGTAGGTTATGTCCTTCTAATCGTCTTCTGCAACTCCTCTTGGCTTCATCAAACTCAATGATGTCATGAAACCTGCACACATGTCACATGTATAATCACGTATATAAATTTACCTTGTGCACTTAAAACTGGACAATTATATTATATTATATTATATTAAAAACTATATGTGGAAATAAAATGTGTAATTGTGATATATGAGGATAGAAAGTATACATTTCTCTTCTTTGGTTAAACTTTGTAATCTCAAGTTTTATCGGGTTTACCTCGTGCTAGATCTTGTTCATGTTGTTTAAGTCACGTTAGTTAGTCGTATCGTTTTATCTATTTTTCTGCTACATATCAGTGCGGCTTTTAGATTTATCAAGTCCTTTCTCGATTTGAAATTTTGACAAGCCATACCAAACACATTAAAAATCAAAATGTGACTAATTAACTAAATACAAAATCTAACGAAGTTGCATGTGCATATACATGAATTCCGAAATTATCTCTATATAATTAATACTTGTAACTTTTATTTTAATCATTTCTCTTCCTTTTAACCATTAATATTTTACTCCTAAATCTACCTAACCACTACAAATCATTAGTAATGTTTAATTACTCAACTTATTTAGGCCTTAATAGAACGCTATTTAACTATTTATAAAAAAAATTATCCATAAATATATAAAACCAAATTAATGATTTAAACCTGCTACATTGCTGACAGAACCGTTGTTGAAACCCCGACACGACAACCTTGGGAGCCTTAGAATGGATTTCACACACTTTATGTCTCTTGTAGTACTCTTTCGCATTACCAAGCGCCACGTTGCACCCCTCCACCCGGCATCTCGTTGCCGAGGTTACCCTCATCGGCCATCGAGTGGTGGCCGCTGGAGTTACAGTATCATATGGATACTGTAATTTGCCTCTTTTGTCCCTAACTGTCGTCACATGATTGTCAGGGACAAAAGAAGTATCCTCATAGTAGTGTCTTTTCCCCAGCTTCAAACACATCATGTGCGGGTCCCGCACATGATGAAAAGCAGTGTTATTGTTGGCGACACTGAAAAGAAGTGCATGGACAACACTCGCCTCTTCTATTGTGTCGGCGGCGGAGATGGCTGGACTTGTCCAATCATAATGTGTACTACTACCAGCATGAGGGGTAACAGTAGTACCGGTAGTAGTACTATTGTCCCATATATCCCATGCATTACTAGTAAAATTACCATTTTGTCCTCCGCTGACACCACCAGCACCGTCACCGCCGTCGCTGCCACTGAAAGAATCCCTCCACCCAGTTTCCATTTGTGTACTAGGGTTTAATGAGAAAAAATGCGTGGGGTGTTAATGTTGTATAAAAAGAAGCAAGCCTTGAGATAAAGAAAGATGTGTGGTTCAGCAATGGGTGGATGGGGGAGCAAGTGGTCACAAAAATAAAGGCTGCTAAATATTTCATATTTTTGTTTTTTATTTGATGTTATCATATGATTTAATTTAGGTTGATTTGTTTGGATCATTGATGCTATGCAAATCTAATATAGTTTGGCAGTGTTAACGACCATGTCGGCAGGATTAAAGCTGACTATCAACAATTGTTAAACAATAAAGCTTCTGCCTCATCAATCATGACCGTTTTCTGCAGGGCCGACTCAACGTCCTTAGAGGTCTAATACTAACTAAAATTTTGATGCTTTTTTCTCTTTTTTTCTTTATGCGTATAAGGCTAGAGAGTATATGCAGGTCCTCTAGATGGATCTCACAACTTGACTCGGATCAATCCGTGATGTTGGTTAGCGGAAATCACCAACGACACTCGGATCTCAGATCTTAGTTTGTTTGGTTTATTTGCTAGAAAGGAAGAAGAAGATAAATAGAGAGAAAACTTTATTTCCTTGAAGTTGTGAAGAGTTGTAGTTTGGAGAAATGGGTAAGCAACCCTTTTATAAGGTCCCCATTTCTCTAATACATATAAAATAAACGTACAAAATAACGTACCGAGTACGTACTACACCGACTAAAAGCAAACTAAAACGACATATACAATCCTGAAAACAATATAGAATATTGGCCATACAATCTCCCTCTAGGATTGAGTATGTCGAGGAACCTTCGTCAAGTTCTTTGCTTCGTCTTTATTTCTTGAAACTTAGTACTTGTCTTGATCCAGGATCTTGAACCAGATTGGATTTTGGACAAATCTTTATTTTCCGGTCTTGTAGACTTGAATTTCAATCTTATTTTCTGGGAATGATTGGCAAAAGCAAATTTAGAAACATCAGATGCGGGAGGCTCGACATCTAATTTTCTCTTGTTGACTTTCTTGTGCCAATTGATTTCTTTCCTTGTCTTCAGATAAAGTCAGTTCATTTTTTAGATTCAATCACCAACTTTCACGTTCTCGTTTTCTTTTAAGCGCTTCAGCATCTGCAACTTCAAGCAGACTTGATCTTGATCCACCTGTCTATGTACAACTGCACAAAAGCTAAAACGAATAAGATTCGTTCACAGACCCTCTCGAGGGTCAACAAGAAATCGTTAATAGGCCATCCCAATTTCAGTCCCTCAACTTGTAAATGATTTGTTTAAGTCCCAGATTTTCAACGAACTTTGCATGAACGACCTTGACAACAAAACACATGATTTTGAATGAAACAAAGTTTAACAAAATATGTACGAACATAATAAAAACTTAAAATCTTTTTGGCATTTTCATATATTTTAAAATTAACGAAAATATATACATAACATTTTGAAGTTGAAACTAAAATAAAACAAAATCAAAATAAACAATAAAATATAGGAGTAAAGATGAAATTAATATTATATATCAATAATATTTATAAAATTTTCTAATGATTTTAAATATTTTTTTGAGAAAGATCACAACATGGAATCACATTGATT